>NW_004956586.1:0-3781 GCF_000276665.1 Chinchilla lanigera
TTTTGGGTGATGACTGGAGTCTGGGTGTGTGATAGTGGGTTAGTCCACTGATGGGTTTATTGCTGGGTGTGATGTTGGGAGGTGAGGCCTGGTTGGAGGAGGTGGGCACTGTGGGCGTGGCCTGGGAGAGTCTGTCTCCCTCCTCCTCCTTGGATCTCTTTCCTGTCCACCATGCCTTGAGCAGCTTCTCCTCCACCATGCCTCTCTGTCAGGTTGCCCGCCCTGGCGCCAGCTGCCTATGGACTGAAACTGCCTCCACTGTGAGCCACAATAACCCTCTCTTCCTTTAACTTGTGGGTGTCGGGTATTTCGTCGCAGCAATGAGAAAGACGGCTCCCTACCCTGCCCAGCCCCCTCTTTCTCCAGCAAGCGTATCAAAGTCTGAGGCAGTTTCTTAGCCATTTGGCCGGTTGCTGGCCCTCCCTACACCTGTCCCTGAGAGATACCAACGTCTTAACTGTGGGTGGCACAGGAAGGCCCAGGGGTCCCTCCACAACTTCCTCACCACCCCTTTCCTCCCTGCATGGCCAGGCAGTTATACTCATTTCCTATGCCAAGGCCAAAAGAGGAAGTTAAAGCAGGTGTTCGACTCCTGGCTGGGAGAGGAGATAATGTTTCTAGTGGGATTGGGGGAAGAGGGAGGAGTTTAGTGCCTTGTTTAAGTAAAGAACCTTTCTGCTAAGAGAGACCATGCAGGTATCATGGGGGGCTACGGTCGGAATTCCCCTCCAGGGCTCCTTCAGGAAGGCAGGAGTCAAGCAGACGAGTAGCATCAGAGTGTGCCTTGCTCGGTAACCACAGGCATTTCACCCTTAGGCTGTGCTGGACCAGGACTCTGCTTTTCCCATGCTGTGGCCATGGTGGTTAACCGTGAGGACATGAGTGGCATCCACCAAGTCCAGAACACCACCTGTAGCTGTGTGGCCTTAGGTTAGGGCCTTACCATCCCTAAGTCTCAACTGCTTCATGTGTCACATGAGGACCAGGTGAGTGTATTTCATAAGGTTGTTGAGAGAATTAAATGAGATGTGTGCCGGGCATGGTGGTCCATGCCTGTGACCCCCTGGGAGGCTGAGGCAGAAGGATTACAAATCTGAGCTGAGGGGCCGGGGATATAGCTCAGTGGCACAAGTGCCTGCCTGGCAAGCACAAGGTCCTGAGTTCGAGTCCCAGTATGAAAAAAACAAAAACAAAAGCAAAAAAACAAATCTGAGCTGAGCCTGGGCAGCTTAGCAATTTAGCAAGACCCTGTGTCAAAATAAAAATTAAAAAATTGAAAAAAGGTCTGGGGAATTCTGCTTAGTGTGAAGGCCCTGGGTTCAAGCCTCAGGACTGCTAAATAAATAAATAAATAATAAATAAATAAAGTGTTTGAAGAATTGACACAAAATAAAGACTCCCCAAAGGTTATCTATTATGACAAAGCATTTAGGTAAAAACTCAAGCATCTTTTTATTGCACTGGTGGTAGAAAAACCCATTCCTCTGTAATCCCCAAAGTGGACATATGTTCTACAATACGCTGTGACCATATTTTCTCTAACCTCCAAACTATACCATTGAGGTTTTTTTCCATGTTTGTGAATTTAATTTTATGAAGAGTATAAAATGTACACATTTAATGTCCAAATAACAATTTGCTTGTAAAAGGTAAAATAAGACCTGGATAAATGAAAAGGCACAAATCTTCATTCTCTCAAATGCCAACAGGATTTAAAAAATATTGACAAGAAATTCTAAAGTTCATTTGGAAGAATAAATGAGTGGTTCTGGCCAAGAAGTTTTGAAAAACAAATGGAAACAAACAAAATAGTCTTTCCTGGGTGTAATACTTAAATTACTAGGTATTAAAACTTACGTCCTATGATAAAACTACAAACATAAACTGTAATTTGGGGTGGATGTTGCCTCCCTACACATAAATCTAAAAGGACTGTGAGGTTTCAGCACATAAAACAAAAATTTTCTCACTTCCAAAAAAAAAAAGAAATTAAAAATGCAATCTGAGGGAAAATGTTTACAACATACATAATGAGTAGCTAGTACCTTTACTTTACGTGTGCCCCCAAATAAAACCAGCTTCTCAACTTTTAAAAGGAGCAACCGAAGAGGGGGCAAAGGGACAAAAACAAACTGGCAATAACCATGTGAAAAAAAAAATCCAGCTAACTACTAGGAGGAAAATCAACAATGAGAAATAGTCATTTAATCAAACTTGAAAAACCAGCCTGTGTTGTCAGGGCTACAGAAAAATGGCCAGTCCCAGGAAAAAAACTAACATATTTTCCTGGAAGATAATTTAGAAAATATTTAAAAATATACCTTGTTTTTAACCCATTAGTTTTCTACCTCCTGAATTTTGAAATTGGGTGTGTACAATAAAAGGTAAACAGGATATAGAAAAAGAAAAATTTTGCTGGGAACATAACTGTAACCCCAGTACTCTGGGAGGCTGAGACGGGAGGATTTCAAGTTCGAGCCCAGGTCGGGCAATTTAGCAAGTGCTTGTCTAAAAACAAGCAAACAATTTTAAAGTTTGGGGATGTAATTCAGCACAAAGGCTCTAGGTTCTATCTTCTGTATTGAAAAAATTTCTATTTGTATATTTGTGCAGCCATTAAGAGTTGTGTTATAAAAAAAAGTCGTGTTATAAAATATTTAACAAAATGAGAGAAAATTCACAATACTGAGTTAAGTGAAAAAGGCAGAATGTGTTTTTACAAAGCATTCCCCCAATTATGCCAACAATGAAATGGATATTTATAGTAAAAACACCGGCAAACAACATGCCAAAATATTAAGTATAATTCACTCTAGGTAAGAGTAGAAGATCTTCATGTTCCCTTATTTCCTATTTATGCAACAGACGTGAAAAGTGTTTTTAAAATAATGGTACAATTCAAAATTGCCTTTGTTGAAAGCATGAAAGGACATTAAAGTGTAGTAGCCCAGAAACGCCAGCAGAGCCAAGCCACCTGCTAACGTGAGTCACCGAGTGGGCGCAGGCTCGCACCTGCCTGGGCAGACGCCACTGCGGCCGCGCGCGTCACCAGGCGCGGTGACCCCCGCGCGCAATCGGCCCCTCGGCCGTCGCCCCGCGCCTGGCCCGCAGCCACGCGGGGACGGGCCGCTCCTGCCCTCGCTTAGTTTTGTACTCCAGGACCTCGCTTCCAAAGTCCACAGGGTCGAGCCCTTTGAGTCTCGGCTCAGGAGCGGGGAAGCTGCAGTGTTCAGCTGCGCGGCGGCCTGGGCAAAGCCAGAGGCGCGACGCCGCGCGGCGGCCGGCGCCCTCGCTGAAGTCCCGCAGCCTCCGAGCCGCTAACAAACCCGTGCGGAGCCGCCGGACCCGGGGGCCACAGGCCGGCCACGCGGTCGCCCGCTGGCGCGCGTCCTCTGCAGGGACAAAGGGTCGAGAAACTTGAGCTCCAGCCCGTCGCAGAAACCTGGCGAGGGTCGCCATGGCGACGGAGCCAGGCCCCTCCCGGGCGCTCGCAGGGGGAGCGGGGCAGCAGCACCAACAGCAGCGCGGGTGACCCGGCCGCCCCGCCCCCAGGCCGCGGCCGCCCAGCCGGCGACTGACCCTCGGCAGCTCCTGTAGTCACGTGGCGCTGGGAACCCGGCGGGGGGAGGTTAGGGACGGGCCTGGCTGTTTGAACTCGAACCTGCCGCTGTCGCCGCTGCGGGGCGGGGAGCGGGCCGCGGAGGCCGGCCTTGGGCTCCATGGACTGGCGCCGCGCCCCGGCACGGCCCGCGGGAGAGGTACGAGGATTGCGGGGGCGCCG
>NW_004956587.1:0-1766 GCF_000276665.1 Chinchilla lanigera
TTTTTTAGATTGATTTATAAATATTTCAGTTTCTTAGATGCTATTGTGAAAGGTATGGTTTCCTTAATTTCTCTCAGTCTGTTTGTTGTTTTGTGCAGCAATGCTATTGATTTTTTAGTGTTGACTTTGCATCCAGCTACACTACTGAATTTATTGATTATTTCAAGGAGTCTTCTGGTGGAGTTTTTTGGGTCTTCCATGTAAAGTATCATGTCATCTGCAAATAGTGATAGTTTCACTTCTTCTTTTCCTGTCCTTATTCCTTTTATTTTTCTCTCTCTTGTCTAATTGCTCTGGCTAATGCTTCCATGACTATGTTGAATAAATGTGGTGACAGTGGACGTGCTTGATTAGCTCCTAACTTTAAAGTGAAAGCTTTCAGTTTTTGTCCACTTAGTATGATGTTGGTTGTTGGTTTGTCATAGATGGTTTTGATCAGATTGAGATAAAGACCATCTATTCCTATTTTCTGTAGTGTTTTTATCATGAACACATGTTAAACTTTGTTGAAAGATTTTTCTGCATCTATTGAGATAAGCATGTGATTTTTTGTCTTTGGGTCTATTGATATGGTGTGTTACATTAATTGGTTTCCAGTCCCAGCTGAAATTGGTGGAGAGAGCCAGGTATTTCCCATCTACTTTCTGGGGGCAGAACAGGCAACCCAGGACCCCGCCACCATTACAGACTGAGTCTCTTACGGGCACCCACAGCAGACAAGAGGTCCTCACTCAGAAGCCCCAGGGACTGCACTAGCTGGGGTGGGGGTGCATGTGGCCCCTCCCTGCATGCACCCTGCACCGACTGAGCGAGTGCTCCAAGAGCTGCTGCTCCCATGGGTCGAGTCTGTGCTTCACTCACACTGCCATGGTTCCCACCTGAAACTCGTGAAGAGAGCCAGCTATTTCCCATCTACTTCCTGGGGATACAGCGGGCAACCCAGGGCCCTGCTGACATTACAAACTGAGTCTCTGCCCTCCACACACCTGCAGCAGACAAGAGGTTCTCACTCAGAAGCCCCAGGGACTGCTCTAGCTGGGGGGCACATGTGGCCCCTCCCTGCACATGCCCTGTGCTCAGTGAGCCAGTACTCCAAGAGCTGCTGGTGCAGCAGTCCAAGTACATGCTTTAATGGCACCTGGACCCCCTAGGGGGTCGCAGGCTTGGGCAGTCTGTGATTCCTATGCATCCAGCCTGCATCTGGTTCCTGTATGTGTCCTGAACTGACTGGAGACACAGAATCAGGGGTTCACACTGTCGACCCTGCAGTTTGTATCTGGGTTTTGCCTGTACCCTGAACTGCCTGGGGACATAGGTCCACTGGACTGAGATTGTCACACCAGTGCAACCTGAGTCTGGGCCATGCACGTTCCCTGAACTGCAAGGGGATGCTGGATCAGATGGTCTGTCATCAGCTAACACCAATGCCGTGTCTGAGACCTGGGATAACTAGATACAAATCAACAACTGCTGCAAAACCCCAGACTAAGTAGTGCTTCACAGGGGTCACTGAGGGGCAAACCTGACCAACAGGAAAACTAGGGACACTAGTGGTCTTTGCTGTGCAGCCACTGAAGAGGGAAACTGAGCTTTCTGCATCCAGTAGCAAACATGACAAAACGAAGGACTAAAATACAATCTCAGAACTCCACCTCACTCAGAACAAGTCCAGGAGACATCAGCATAGGAGAGCTTTGGAAACACATGCCTGAAATAGCTGAAATGATTGCAATGGAAGTAAAGAAACAACTCCATAAGGCCAAAGA
>NW_004956587.1:2661-3761 GCF_000276665.1 Chinchilla lanigera
GTCCAATTGAGAAGAGCTTGGAGTGAAGTATTACAGGTCCTGAGACAGAACAGCTTCCAACCAATACTGATGTACCCTGTCAAACTATGCCTCAAATTCAACACAGAAATAAAATATTTTCGCAACAAAGAAAAACTGAAGAACTTCATGAGCACCAAGTCAGCATTACAAAGAATACTAAAAGATATTCTAGACAGAGAAAAATCTGACCATAATTTGAAGAACAACGGTAGAAATGAGACGTCAAGAAGAGCAAGCAAGTAAACACATACAAAAGGTAGGACACCAAAGCAAGTAAATAACATGACAATGATAAATCAACACATACCGGTTATAACTATAAATGTAAATAGCCTCAATTCTCCAGTCAAAAGAAACAGACTGGCAGAGTGGATTAAAAAACAAAATCCAACGATATGCTGCTTACAGGCAACGCATTTCACTCAAAAGGAAATCCACAGACTAAAAGTCAAAGGATGGAAGACAATCCTCCATGCATCAGGAACCCAGAAAAAAGCAGGGGTAGCTATTCTGTTTGCAGACAATGTAAACTTCAACTGACAACATTCAAAAGAGATAAAGAAGGTCACTACATACTAGTCAGGGGAAAACTGCAACAGGATGAGATAACAATCATAAACATGTATGCACTAAATATTGGAGCTCCAAATTATATTAGACAAATCTTAACAGGCATGAAAACCCATATAATTAGTAACACTGTTGTAACAGGGGACCTCAATACCCCACTGACACAAAGGGATGGGCCAACTGGACAAAAAACCAGCAAGGAAATAACAGATCTGAACCAAAGCTGTGAACAAATGGACTGAGTAGATGTCTACAGAGTGTTCTACCCCAGAGCATCAGAGTACACATTTTTCTCAGCTGCACATGGGTCTTTCTGTAAAATAGACCACATCCTAACTTCCCGACTTGTTAGTTGGGAGATACACAGTGGCTGGCCTAAAATTCAATAAACTCTGTTTGCCCTAAATAGAGTTCTTCAGTCTTCTGTGGGATTCAGCCCATTTGCTGCTACACTTTGACCTTCTGACACTTTGTCTTTATTTTTAGTAGTTAATATGTGCACCAAAACC
>NW_004956588.1:0-3663 GCF_000276665.1 Chinchilla lanigera
AAAATGCCTAGAGGGATTCTAAGAAATGAGCAAGCTCTCACATATTACAGGCTCAAGGGTGCAAAGTGTCAGCTTTTTATTTTAAAAGTGAGCGACTTGAGTACAGCTTCCTAAGGAACTGGTTCCCTGGGATTCATTTCACTGTACTCAGCCATTCAGACACTTGAGAAGTTACTATTTCCATGAAGTTAGGTGGCCTACTCCATGAAGTCAGGCTGCTACCCTTACTGACTGACAGTAGACCTTGTCATAATCCAAGTGATGTTGGTTTTACCAGAATAAAAAATGCGAGAGTCATGGGGTCAGGAAGGCTTCTAATCAGATTTCAAAGGAAGGCCTGAGATACTAGAAAAGGAATCCCTGGGAGGGCAATCTGTGAAGCTATGAGAATAAAATCAAAGATGCAGTGAAGACCCAAGGAAGTTGGAGATGCCAGGAACATGGAATGTCTGCTAAGAAGGATGGCAGCCCTTGAGGGGAGCCAGTCCAAGAGTCCATAATCAGCAATGTCATAGAGGTGGTATTGTGGTTTAGTTCTGGAATGCCTCCCTAAAGCCTTATATGCTCAGAATTAGGGCTTTTGGAATGTGATTAGATCATGTCACCAAAGTGTTCAGAGCTAAGTGTGCTATTGAGATGTGGGGCTTGCTCAGAAAAGATGAGTCAGTAGGAGTGTGACATGGAAGGGCATTTCTCCCCTCTGGCTCTCCTTTCTCTGTCTACTTCCTGGTCACCACGATGTGAGCAGCTTTCCCTTGCCCAGGCCCTTACACTTTGGCAATCTATGTTTAAACTTGCCAAACATGAAATTTTAAAAACATAACCCTAAATAAACACTTCTTTGCTTAAGTTGAGGGTGTCAAGTGTTTTGTTCCAGGAATGAGGAAAGCTACTAAGATAGGTAAGGCTGCCTAAGATGTCTGGAACTCCCATCTCACCATTATGTGCCCAGATGCTGAACATGGGTTTGGAGGATTTAATGTTTACTTGACTGGGTTTTGGTCTGATTTTTTTCTATTCCCTATTCCTCTCTTTTGGAATGGGAATGTTTAACCTGTGCCACCTTGGGATTATAACTTGTTTTTCATTTTCTTTTTTTTTTTTTTTTTTTTTTTTTTTTTCTCTGGTACCGGGAACCGAACTCACGACCTTTTGCTTGCCAGGCAGGCGCTTTGCCGCGGAGCTAAATCCCCAGCCCCTTGTTTTTCATTTTCATACAGATTCATATCTAGGAGTTTGCCTTTAGTTGCAAAAGGAAATTGACATGGATTCAAAAAATAAAGGTTGAGAATTTGGGAAAGAGAATATTGTGTTTTGGTTGAATATGGGATAGTTGTATTATGTAAAGTGGAATTATGATCTAAGTTTGGAGATTAAATATAGTTTAAGATGTACTTAGCTTTGACAAATTGCCCTGCTATAAACTTGGGTGCACAAAAATCACTGTGATATGATGTTTTTAATTCTTCTGGAAATATACCCAAAAAAAGGAATAACTGGGTTAAGTGGGACTTCTAATTCTAGTTTTATGAAGAATCTCCAGACTGATTTCCACAGTGGTTTCACCAATTGACACTCTCACCAGCAGTGGAGAAGTGTTCCTGCTTCCCCACAGCCTCTCCAGCATTTGTCATTGGTTGATTTCTTAATGATAGCCACTCTTTGTCGGGTGAGATGCAATCTCAGCCCATCAACCTAGGAATGGATAAGAAAGCTGTGGTATTTCTATACAATGGAATATTACTCAGCTATAAAAAAAGATAAACTCAAGGCTTTTATAGGTAAATGGATACAACTAGGGACCATACTCATAAGTGAAATAAATTGGCCCACTTGTGTAAACATCATGTTGTCTCCCTGGTGTAAGAATATGAAAGAGTAAATAAAACCCAAAATGTACAGTAGGAAGTGAAAAGAAAATGGCTCAAAGGAAGGAACAACTGGGATGAGGGAAAGAAGAAAAAGAAAGTACTAAGGCATTTTATATATTATAAAAGGAAAAGAAATGGCTCAAAGGAAGGAAAAGAAATGGCTCAAAGGAAGGAACAACTGGGATGAGGGAAAGAAGAAAAAGAAAGTACTAAGGCATTTTATATATTATGGATTGGTGGCATAACTGTCCTCTGGTGTCTGATGGCTTATTGAGGGGCACAGTTAATGTTCAAAAGTTTTTTTTTTAATATATTGACCAATTTTTCATGTTTGCATCTAGTAATCTGAGCAACTTATGTGATGATGACAATTTGCCATGTAATATCCATTGGGGAATTCCTACAATCCTGTCTAGTTACACTGTGTATTGCCTCTAATGTTCTTTTAAACTACTATTTTCTTATTCACTTTAATAATTTGATCCATCTTCTATTCTTACATCTGGTAATCTGAGTAACTTCGTTGAAGATAACAATGTATAATATAACAACCACTGTTAATCTCCATCATTTGCTTTGAAGCCCTGTATTATTTTTAATGTCCTTGCTTTGTGTTGTTTGTATTTTGCTATTGCTCTTCTTTTTGTACTATTTTCTCTAAAATAAAAAAAATAAATAAAAATGAAGAATCAAAAAAAAAAGATATATTAAGGTATCAGATTGACAAGAAATGAGATGTAACAGACTGGATTGTGAATTTTATTGGCTTGAGAACCACCCAGGGGATTAATAAAGTATAAACATATTTTGGGATTTATCTGGGTGGAACATGGACAAATGACCTTGGTGTCTATGTCTAGTCCTTTGCCTTTTCTGTCTTATACTTCCCCTGCTATACTTCCTCTCCACCACAAACTAAGCAACTTTGCCCCACTACACATTTTCACCATGTTTGTCTGTCTCAAAGCCAGCTGCCAGTGGACTAAATCCTCTGCAACTATGAATTTATTTGTTAAAGTTGTTAGTGCTAGCTTTTTGGCTCCAGTGAAAGGAAAGCTGACTAACGCAATATTCAACGTTCATGGATTGAGAAAATTAATATTGTTAAGATGTTCATAATCCCTATAAAAATTCCAGTGAAATTTTCCACAGAATTAGGGAAAAAGTACTAAAATTTGTATGGAATTACAAAAGGCCCAGGGTAGCCAAAGCCCTCCTGAGAAAGAACAAACTTGAGGTTTTCTTGAAATTTCACACATCTTGATTTCAAACTATATTACAAAGCTACAATGTAGTACTGGCAAAAATGACAAATGGAACAATGGAAAGAAATAAATAAACACGCCCAGCGCACAAGGAGCCTCAGGCGGGGAGCGCTGGTCTTTGGGGTCTTGGGACCGGCGACTCACTCCCGGCCTCGTCGTTCCCCGGAAGGAGGGCTTCTGGTGCACAGGGAGCTGTGGGTGGGGAGCGCCAGTCTTCCGGCTGGCTAGCTTCCTGCCTGGTGGCTCCCAGAGGGTGGGCCCCCGACGCATGGGGAGCCATGCGGCAGAGAGCGCTGTTGCGCGCCGGCCCTTAGGCGGGCCGCCACCGCTCAATTGAGATCTATCATGACACAGAAACAGTGACACAATTGGCCCACCATGCACCGACTGCAGTTGCCCACCCACGGATGTGTGTGAATCATTGAAACTTTGAACAACCCCTGGGTATACATGCCATACAACAGGCCACTCTTGCTCCTGCCGTTGGGAACCAGAAAGATCCAGAGCCAGCGGAGGAGCAGCTGCTG
>NW_004956589.1:0-3504 GCF_000276665.1 Chinchilla lanigera
TAGTCCCATGGAAAAGTTATTGGAATTCGAGCGTGTTAATTCCACGATGTGGCTAACTGGCACACAGGCCTCGACCGAGGGCTGAACCCAGGTTTTATTAATTCATGAAGCAGGGAGTGGCTTGAGGATGAGTGCCTGTGAGAACCCTGGGAAGTAGGTGAGTGCGTGAGCCGGGCCAGGTGGGAGGCCTGCGGTCGCCTCCGCAAAGGCACAGAGAAGGCTGTGCAGAAGGCATAATCTGCACAGCACAGCTGAGATAGCAGCCAATGTTCCGGGGTCGGTGCTCCGGCTCTGACGTGTAATCGTTCCAGCCCCAGGAAGTCGCAGCCTCTGACTCACGGCTCCATCCCAGCCCCACGACCTGGAGCACTGGCTCTTCACCCCGCTGGCACGTGGGAGCAGCGGGGGTGGGGAAACACTGCCTGCCGTCCCCAGAGACGGCCACCAGCCCCGCGCTGGACCCCTATGCACTGCCCACAGCCAAGTGAAGGGATAAGGAGAAGTCCCGGCCGGCCCTGCAGCATCCGTACACGGAAACGCGGTCAGGCTCAGCCACGTGGAGACCGTGGCTCCGCCTCCAAGGAGGCGCCCAGGTGCAACTCCATAAGAACCTAAAGATTCAAAGCAATCACAATTAAGAGCCAGGCGTGGTGGCACACGCCTGTAATCCCAACACTCTGGAGGCTGAGGCAGGAGGATTGTTGCGAGTTCAAGGCCAGCCTGGGCTACAAAGTGAGCTCAAGCCCAGCCTGAACTGCATAGCGAGACCCTGCCTCAAAAAGAACACCCCCCCCCCAAAAAAAAACTCAGTTAAAACCCTGAAGACCTGTTCTTAAGAAATTGACAAGCTGATTTTACACTTTGTGTGGAAATATAGGGAACCTAGAATAATTGCTACAGCTTGTATTGAGATGTCCTCACAAAGCCTCATGCACTTTTCTGAGCCTGCTGGATGTAGGGTGTGATACTGATATTAAGAGTGTGTGATATTAAATTAGTCCAGTGGTTGGAATTAGCATAGTTCTGGGCGTGGCTGAGTGGATATACTGAAGACAGGAGTCCCACCCTGGATGTGGGTGCCGCCAACCCAAAGGCTTGTAGCCTGGCTGCGATAAAAGGGAAAGGCAAGCTTGCTGTCTTCTGCTCACCATGCCATGGACTATTTCAGTCCATGCGCTATTTCAGTCCATGCGCTACAGCAAAGCATGTGCTTCAGTGAAGCACAGCCCCTCTGCCGTGTAATGCCCTGCATTTGAACCAGCTGACTATGCACTGAAACTGCCCAAATTGTGAGCTGAATTAAACCTTTCTTCCTTTAACTTGTGGGTGTCAGGTATTTTGTCCCAGCTATAAGAAAAGTAACTAGGACAATAGTGAAAAATATTGTTGTTTGTTTGTTTGTTTTGGGTTTTTTTTGAGACAAGGTCTGGTTATGTAGTTCAGGCTGGCCTCAGACTCACTATAATCCTCCTGTCTCAGCCTCCTGAGTCCATTTTGTCTTTGAATCTATCATTGTTGCTGATTTTGTTGTCATTGCTAGGGTGACAAAACTGTTGCTATTCATTGATTTTTAATGTATGCCAATATCTGATTTATCTTTGTGTCACCTACAGTACTGCAGTTCATTTGTGGGAAGCTGATTGCTAAGCCAATTGCATCACACACCCCTCTCCAAATTAACCGAGGTGGTCAGACCTCAGGACAGAGACAAAGGCTTGCAGTTAACCACACCCACAGTGCATCACTGAAAAACAGACACAAGTGAAGAGACTTCCGTACTAGCAGCAAAGTCTGTCCACTACAATCAACCCACAACCCTCAGCATAGGCGCACATGCACACGCGCACACACACACACAAACTATGAAAAAATAAGGCAACAAAATGCCTCCAGAAACTCCCTGCTCCACCATAGCTGATCCACGGGGCATCAGTAGAGAGGAAATAGAAGCCCAGTGATAAATTACATTAAATGATAAAAGAGGAGACAGAATTCACCACTGAATTCTGCACAAACTTCAGGGCGGGCTGGGGATGTAGCTCAGTGGTGGAAAGTTTGCCTAGCATGCACAAGGGCCTGAGTTCAATCCCCAGGACCACAAAAGAAAAAAAAAGGATGTCAAGGAAGACCCAGTGCCAACACTCTTCAAGCCCTTTAGTGAAACTGAAAGGGAAGAAGTACTGCAAAACTCATTCCTGGAATATAACAGTACTCTCCCTCTCTCTCTCTCTCTCTCTCTCTCTCTCTCTCTCTCTCTCTCTCTCTCTGTCTCTTCAGGGCCTTCTCACATTTTCCCAGCTTTTTAAAATTTTTTATTTTAAGACAGAGTCTCTAAATAAAAAAAGAAAAAAAGAAAACAAACTAGCGAACAAAAAGACAGAGTCTCCCCAAGCCACTCAGTTGCCCAGGCAAGAATGAAACTCGCCATCCTCCTGCCTCAGCCTCCCAGAATGCTGGGATTACAGGTGTGCACCACACCTGACTCAATATATTGTCTTTAAGAAAAATTAAAATGCTACTCAGGTGGACACAATAAAAAATGAAAATCCCATCTCTGCCTTCTTTATTTTTTTTTCTCTGCCTTCTTTAATCCCAGACCTATCAGCAGTTTGTAAACATTCTTCCAGATGTTTTTCATACACCCTCGTTTATATTTGTAAAAAAAAAAAAAGACACGAACATGGTTCATTTGCATCAATGTCCTAGTGAAGACGGCGTCCCGCTTCCATGGTCAGTACACCCGGCCCAGCTCGCAGCACACAGCGCCTGCCCTGCTTTGCCGGGTGAAGTGCCGGGGCCAGCAGGTCAGCCTGACCGGCAGGAGCCACAGCCCAGCAGCCGGCGCCAGGGGACACTGTGTTCTTTGGATCTGATACCAAACCAGCCAGGTCAGTTTCTCCTTAGATTTCAAAGCGAATTTCCTCTCCTTCTCTTGAATTACCGCAGCGTCGGGCCTGTAATTTTGCCAAGGAGGCTGGGAGAGGGCAGGCTATGACCTAGAAGAAAATATTCACAGAGATACAGAGCCACTGTTCGCACATGGGAATTCCTGATGGCTTCGCTGAGTCTTTCCTTATTGTGTTTACGTGCTCAGCGCTGCAACAGTTCTACCGAGCCGAGAGATGGGCTCCAGGTCACACAGGCCACTGCGGCAATGGGAAGGAAGCGGGAGAGACGGCCACGCTGTCTGCGGCCAGCAGATGGCCGAGCCGGCCAGTGACGCCGGGGCACGAGGCTCAGTGCCCGGCTGGAAGGGACAGGACAGTGCCAGCAACCTCACCCAGCTCACCACAGGAAAAGCCGCTGGATTCCGTGAGGCCCGGGGCAGCTTCACTCGGCGCGAGCCAGGCAGGGGCTCGGTCCACACAGGGATCTGCGAGCCAGGCCCTTCCAGCTCACTGTCCTGCAAACCCGAGTGGGCAGGGACTTCTCCGGCTTACAGAGCTAAGGGCAACTGTGCTGTGGCTGACCTGAAGGAATGATTCAGGGTCATGGGACTAGGTT
>NW_004956590.1:0-3753 GCF_000276665.1 Chinchilla lanigera
TAGTCTTTTTGAGACAGAGTTTTGCTATGCAGTTCAGGCTGGCCTTGAACTCATTTTTAGCCCAGGCTGGTCTCAAATTCACAGCGATCCTCCTGCCTCAGCCTCCCAAGTGCTGGGATTGCAGGCCTGCACAACCATGCCTGGCCTGACATGCAGCCATTGATCTAGAATTTTTAAAATCTATACTTGTCAGTAAAACCTATTACATGCAATGTGTTTTCAGCTGTTAAAGCCACTTCCCACCTCCTTCACTTCCCACCTTCCCTTCACTTCCCACCTCAAGGGTGTATCAGTGTATTGGCTCCGGATCATAACATGATCTGAATTGACATTAGTCACCTTTCCTTCCCTTGGAACACCATGCTGGTCCATTACTTTGATGATATGATGATAGGTTCTGATGAACAAGAAGTAGCAACCACTTTATATGTGTTGGTAAAACACTTGTAGTTCAGAGGGAGAAAATAAATCCCACAAATATCTGGGGTGGTCACCTTGGTGAAAGTTCTTGGGGCCCAGTGATTCGGAGTGTGTCGAGATATCCCTTCCGTTGGGAAGGAAATGTTGCTGCATTGGGTTCCCTGTGACACTAAGAGAAAGGCACAATGCCTATGGGCCCTTTTAGAGTTAGGAGTTAACATATATTTCATTGGAAAGCACTGCTGTGACTCATTTACCTATTGACCTGAAATGCAAACAGCTTGAGTAGGATCCAGAATGAGAGAAAGCCCTCTGGCAGATGCAAGCTGGTGTGACAGTGCTGGCGGTTTTAGTGGCAGGTAGCGTTGCCGTTTGGAGACTCCGCAGTCCCTTGTAGGTGAATCACATGGTAGATTTCTAGGATGTGGGAACAGTCGTGTCATTTTTTGAAAATAACTACAGCACTTTTGAGAAACATTTTCATCACTCCCCAAAGAAATCCATACTCTCTGACAGTCTCCCATCCCCTTTCCTCTCAGCTCTAAATAACCACTAATCTAGCTCTGTCTCTACATTTCCCTGGTCTGAACATTTCAGAGAAATAGGTTTGAATGGTATGTGGCCTTTTGTAACCGGCTCTTTTCACTGGGAGTAGTTTTCAAGGTTTATCTTGTATTGTATCATGTACCAGTGCGACGTTGCTTCTTATGGCTGAATAACTGTCCATTATACTGATCTACTACATTTTATTTATGCGTTCATCAGTTGGTGGATATTTGGGGTGTTTTTGCATTTGGGCTATTATGAATACTGATGAAATAAGCATTCATGTACAAATTTTTATTTTGTTTTGTTTTGAGACAGGGTCTTGTTGTGTAGTTCAGGGTGGCCTTGAAATTATGGTCATCCTCCTGCCTCAGCCTCCTGAGTGCTGGGATCACAGGCATGTATCACCACACCCAGGTCATGTACAAGTTTTCATGTGGACATGTGTTTTGATTTCTCTTAGGAATGGAATTATTGAATCAAATGGTAACTCTGTGTTTAATAATTTGAGGAACTACAAGACTGTTTTCCGAAGTAGTTGCACTGTTTGACACTTCATCAGCATGTATGAGGTTTCCAATTTCTCCACATCCATGTTATTCTCTGATTTAAAAAAAATTCTAATCACCTTAGGGCGAGAAGTAATATTTCACTATGGTTTTGGTTTGCATTTTCCTGAAGACAAATTCTACTGAACATCTTTCATGTGTTCACTGGCCATATGCCTATCTTCTGGGGAGAAATATCTATTCAGATTCTTTGTCCATTTTTAAATTAAGTTGTCTTTTTAGTATTGAGTTATAAGTGTCCTTTATATAGTCAGGAGACACATCTCATATCAGATAAATGATTTACAAATATTTTCTTCCATTCGGGGAGTTGTCTTCTTCACTTTCTTGATGGTGTCCTTTGAAGCACCAAAGTTTTTAATTTTGATAAAGTCTAGCTTATCTTTCTGTTCTTGTTGCTGTCATAGCTAAGAATCCATTGCCATTTATGAGATCATGAAGATTTTCCCCCTTGAATTTTCCCTTTGGTGTTTAAATTTTTAGAGCTTACATTCAAGATTGGATTCATTTTTGAATCATTTTTTATATATGTGGTAAAGTAAACATCTGCCTGCATTCTTTTGCACGTGGTACCTAGTTGTCCCATCACCATTTGTTGAAAATACTACTCTTTTCCCCATTTAATAGTCTCAGCACACTTGTTGAAAATCAGACTACAGGCTCATGGCTCTATTTCTGGATTTACAATTCTATTCCAGTGATCTATATGAGTATTCTTTTTGTTTGTTTGTTTGTTTGTTTTCCGGTACCAAGAATCAAACTCACGACGTCGTTGGCTTGCCAGGCAGGCGCTGTGCTGCTGAGCTAAATCCCCAGCCCCTATACGAGTATTCTTATAGAAGCACCACACGATCTTGCTTACTGTTGCTTTGTAGAAGGTCTTGGAATCAGGAACTTTGAGTTTGCCAACTTTGTTTCCATTTTTCAAGATTGTTTTGCTAATTTTAAGCCTTTTAGAACTTCATATGAATTTTAGAACCAGCTTGTCACTTTCTACAAGGAAGTTACTGGGATTCTGACAGGTATTGTACTGAATTAATAGATTAATCTAAGGAATATTGTCATCTTAACAATACTAAATCTTTTTTTTTTTGGTCTTTTTGAGACAAGTTCTCGCGATGTAGTTCAGGCTGGCCTTGAGCTCACTTTGTAGTCCAGGCTGGTCTTGAACTCACAGCAATCCATCCTTTCTCAGCCTCCAGAGCGCTGGGATTACAGGCGTGCACCACCACGCCTGGCAACAATACTAAATCTTCCAGTCCATGAATATGTGAGTTGTTTCTATTGCTATATTTTTTTTCTATTGTGTTTTTTAGTTTTCAAAGAATAATTTCCATATATATTCCTAAGTATTTCATTCTTTTTGATGTTATTGTGGATGGCATAGTTTTAAAAATTTTATTCTTGAGCTGTTCACTGCTAGTGTATGTAAATGCAACTGATTTTTAAAAAATATCAATCTTGTATGCTGAAACCCTGTTGAATTTGCTTGTTTTTTTCTCATAGTTTTTAGTAGAATTTCAGATTTTCTATGTACAAGTTCAAATCATTTGTTCATACTGGTGGTTTTACTTTTCCCTTTCTAACCTGGGTGCCTTTTCTTTCTTTTACTTGCCTGGCCTCCCTGGTTAGAACCTGCAGTATAATGTTTAATAGAACTAATAAAGGTTCAACATAGTACTTGTAGTCTTCCACTATTAACTCTGCATGTGTGTGTGTGTGTGTGTGTGTGTGTGTGTGTGTGTGGTGCTGAGGATAACACCCAGGTCCTCACTCATGCTAGGCAACAAGTCTAGCATCGGGGTCTGCTCTCAGGGCTAAACCAGTTTTTTTTTTTTTTTTTTTGCGGGCGGTTGTCTTTTTGAGACAAGGTCTCGCTATTCAATTCAGGCTGGCCTTGAGCTTATTTTGTAGCTGAGGCTGGTCTTGAACTCCCAATGATCCTTCTGCTTCAGCCTCCCAAGTGCTGGGGTCCCAGGCATGTACCACCACCCCAGGCCGCCACCACACTTGGCCTATTGGGGTTTTGAGAAATACCCTGTATCAGTCTAGGAAATTTTCTTCTATTCCTACTTTATTGAGTGCTGTTTTTTTAATCATGAAAGCCTATTGGATTTCCTCAAATGCTTTTCTATGTCATTGGGATGATCAGAATTTTGTTTCCTACTCTGTTAATATGGTTATGTCTCACTAGTTGATTTTCTTTTTTTTTTTTTTT
>NW_004956591.1:0-1280 GCF_000276665.1 Chinchilla lanigera
ATATAATCAGAGGTCACATAAAAAGCAAGCTTTCATTCATTTGGAAAAAGATATTGTGATGGTTCTGACATTGACATTGATAAGAATTTTATATTACCATGGAAATTATGTCAACTCTTCTCAGACTTGAAAACAGTTATGAGCAGTGATGCACCAATAAATACCACACTCTTAATTTCAAGTAGAAAAATTGTTTACTCAATCAATATTACATCACTTTATTTCAAATATTTTCCTAAATATTAGGAATTAAATTATTAACAAAATAACTTTTATGGTACTTGCTGTTGTAAAGGATGAAGACATTAGCCAACAAATTCACATAAACATGATATTAAACTGATATATATTCATTTACTTTAACATATTAAAGAATTTGACCTAGTCAAAGGGATCAAGAAATTTTCTCCAAAGAAAATATTTATTACCTGAGCCCTAAAAGATGACAGAAATTTAAATAAGTGCATAGGTGAAGAAAGATTGTTCCAAGGAAAAGAATAGCATAAACAAAGTCCCATGAAATCAAGTGAATAGAGTTAATAAGGATGCAAAGATGAAACTTAAGGACTTCCAGTGGAGCTGCAGTTTGTGGCCCTGGGTGTTGGAGAAAAGGAATATGCATAGAGACTTCATAGTTTGTGTGGTAGTTATCTTAATATTTTCACTAACTTCTAATCCTGTGCATATACAGAGTGAAACTCAGGGAAACCTGGGAAAGAACAACAGTTAGCTATTTATGAAATAAAATGAATATTACTGTGGTTATAAAGTGCTGGGAAAAAATAGAAATTCTGACCAAAACAGGAATTCCTCACTCAGAAGCCCCAGGGACTACTCTCACCAGGGTTCATTTGTGGGTCCTCCCTTCATGGGCCCTACACCGAGTGAGCGAGTGCTCCAAGAGCTGCTGGTCCCGTGTAGTTCGAGTCCATGCTTTATTTGCGCCCAGACCCCCTGGGGGGTCACAGGCACGGGCAGTCTGTGATTGCTCTTTGAGTGGTTCGGGTCTGGCTCCTGGACACATTCAGAACTGACTAAGAAGGAGAACCAGGTGGGCTGTGACCCGCTCCCACCACCACAGTTCCCAGCTGAAACTCACAAAGAGAGCCAGGTATTTCCCATCTACTTCCTGAGGGCAGAGCAGGAGACCCAAGACCCCACCACCATTACAGTCTCAGTCTCTGCCCTCCTTGTACCTATGGCAGACAGGAGGTCTTCACTCAGAAGGCCCGGAGACTGCTCTCACCAGGGTTCCATGTGGGCCCTCCCTGCATAGGCCC
>NW_004956591.1:2300-3787 GCF_000276665.1 Chinchilla lanigera
GTGAAAGAAAGGATCTCATAAAATCAACAAGGATACAGGAAAAATCAATTCAACAGCTGCAAGAGGAGGCAAAGAGGAATAATGTACAACTACTAGGGAATGAATGAAACAGCAGGAGGCAAGGCAACTGATACAAAAAGAGTATTTGCAGACAAAATAGCAGAAAATTTCCCAAGTATGGAAACAGAACCTGATATACAGGCAAATGGGACATATACAACACCAACCAACCACAACCAAAATAAAACTACACCCAGATATATAATAGTCAAGTTCCCAGATCTCCAGCAAAAGAACAAAATATTCAAAGCTGCTAGAGAAAAGAAACAGATTACCTATAAAGGAAAGCCCACCAGAATCATGGTAGACTTCGCAGCACAAACCATCCAATTGAGAAGACATTAGAACGAAGTATTACAGATCCTGAGACAAAACAGCTCCAAACCAAGACTGATGTACCCTGACAAACTATCCCCCAACTTCAACGGAGAAATAAAATATTTCCATGACGAAGAATAGTTGAAGAACTTCATGAGCCCAAAACCAGCATTACACAGAGTACTAAAAGATATTCTAGACAGGGAAAAATATGACCACAATTTCAAGAAAAGCAATACAAAGGAAACATCAAGAAGAGCAAGCAAGTAAACAGGTAGAAAAAGTAGGAAACCAACACAAGTAAATAACATGACAATGATACATCAACACGTATTGGTTATAACTATAAATGCAAATGGTCTCAATTCTCCAGTCAAAAGAAACAGAGGGGCAGAGTGGATTAAAAAACAAAATCCAATGATACATTGTGTACAGGAGACACATTTTACTCAAAAGGAACTTTGCAGACTAAAAGTCAAAGGATGGAAAACAATCCTCCATGCAACAGGAACCCAGAAAACAGCAGGTTTACTGCCAAAGACTGAAAATAGAATCAAGTCTATCACCATGCAACAAAATCAAGTCAAAATGGATCACAGATCTCAGTAGTAAAACAGGAACACTAAATCTATTGGAAGAGAAAGTAAGCAAAAACCTTGAAGACATAGGGGTAGGCAGAGTTCAAGAACAAAAACCAAACTGCATGTAAAACACTGCAATGAATCAACAACTAGGATCACATCCTACTGAAAAGCTTCTGGACATCCAAAGAAATCATCAGCATAGTATAAAGAAAACCACAAACTGGGAAAAAATTTTGGCTGACTAGACCTCAGACACAAGGCTTCTATCTAGAACATATAAAGAATTAACAAATGTCAGCCACCCCAAATTCAAAGACCCAACCCAAAAATGGGAAGCTGAGATGAATACACACATCTCAGATAATGAAATACAAATGGTAAATAAATACATGAGAAAATGTTCAACATCATTAATCATTTGAGAAATGCAAATTAAAACAAAATTGAGATTCCACTTTACCCCAGTAAGAATGGCTAGCATTAAGAAATCAACCAATAACAAATGCTGGGGGACAGACTGAGTCG
>NW_004956592.1:0-818 GCF_000276665.1 Chinchilla lanigera
AAAGAGTGATGGTAAGATGCTCACAAAGTTAATTTTTCTACATATTGAAGTACATATCCATAATCACATCACTTTCAAAGCTGAGGCAGAAGGATCACTTCCAGTTTGATGACAGCCTAAGCTACTTCGGGAGATGCTATTCAAAAATAAAGAAATAAACATACAAACAATGGGGATCTTAATATATACTATTTCATGATAACCCAGTGCCTTTTTTTCAAACATATTTATGAATTGATTGATTTTTGTTTATTGCTACAATGCACATATATGATAATTACATTCACCTTGAATAGAGAAGCTTTATATTCTTGTTTCTTTGTTTCAGTTAGTAACACAAGGGCTTGAACAAAGGACATTCGCGCATAGCTGCATATCCAGCCCTTTTTAAAACAAATTTTTATTATAAAAATTTAAAAAAAAACAAAAGAATGACGACTAATGAACACAACTATACATGACCTCAAAACAAAATGACAGGAGTTAACAACAGTTGCCACGTTGCATATTATTACCTTCAATGAAGTTACTCAGTCCACCAGACAGAGGAATGGAGGATTGATCAAACAATCAAAGGCAGTAACAGTAGTAAAAAGAACAACATTGGAAATGATGCAAAGCTTCACCAGACAAGATGATAGGAGTTCAACAATGGTTCTTATAATGCATATTGTTGTTATCAGATCAGTCATTCTGATTACCAAATTCAAGCTTGCAAAGTTAGTCAAAAAGAAGGAAATTTTGAGCATGGACTGTTCCTTTCAATAAACCGAGGGCATCAGCAGTACACCTTTTTCAGCTATACTTATATATATATA
>NW_004956592.1:2568-3818 GCF_000276665.1 Chinchilla lanigera
TTTCTCCAGGTCTCTCAGGTATATACCAATGATGTCTTCACTGGAATTGCCTTGAATCTCTCAAACAAATGGGAAAGTACTTAATATGTGGTAAAAAAAAAAATAAATGCATTGAACTCAAAAGGACATCCATAGACTGAGAGTCAAAGGATAGAAGACAAACTCCATGCAAGTGGAACCCAGAAAAAACCAAGAGTAGCTATTCTATTTGCAGACAAGTTCAACTTCAAACCAATAATAGTCAAAAGACTGAAAGAAGGTCACTATATTCCTGTTAGGGGAAACGTGCAAGGGAAAGATTTAACAATCAAACATAGGTGCACCAAATGTAGGTGAACCAAATTATAGGACAAACTTTGAGAGGCATGAAAGGTCTAATAATACAATTGTAGTGGGATTCCCCCCCCCATTGTCACAAAGACACTGATCAACTAAACAAAAAATCAGCAAAGAAATCATACAACTCAACCAAATGTTTGCAAAATGGACTTAGTAGACCTTTACAGACCATTCCACCCAATAACATTCAAATACACATTCTTCTCAGCTGTGTATAGGACATTTTCTAAATACACCACAACGTAGCACAGAGAACAGGCTTAAGGAAATAGAAAGGAATTGAAATTTTCCCACTGTGCAATGTAACTTGGAATAAATGATAAAAGATTTTGCAAAATCTCCGTGAACACATGGAAATTAAATAACACGCTCATGAACAAGCAAAGTGTCACGGAAGAAATTAAAGTAGAAATTAAACATTATTTACAATCAAATGAAGATTCACATACAACGAGTGGAACCTGTGGAAAGCGATGAAAGTGTCCTCAGATTGCAATTCATAGCCGTGGATTCCCACATCAGGAAAACAGAACGAACACAAACAAACAACCTCATGTTACACCTCAGACTTCTGGACAAAGAAGAGCAAGTTCATTTCAAAGCCTGAGGGGTGGAGGAAATTATAAAGATCAGAGCAGAAATGAATTGAATTGAAACTAAAAACACAATACAAAGAATTAATGAATCAAACAGTCAGTTCTCTCAAAAAATAAATAAAATTGATAAAACCCTAACAGACCTTATCAAAAAAGGAGAGTGTGCACTCAAGTCCATGCAGTAAGCAATGAAAGGGGTGATAGCACTACAGATCCTGTAGAAATTCAGAAGATCATCAATACCTACTTTCAAAACCTTTACTGTCATTGGATGGAATATGCAGAAGAAATAGAGTCATACATATATATGAATTA
>NW_004956593.1:0-3698 GCF_000276665.1 Chinchilla lanigera
TTAGCATCGTTTTGGTGGGGGGCATTGCTAGGGGCTGAGCGTAGGGCCTCAGGTTTGCTAAGCAAGCACTCTGTAGCTACTGAGCTACTGCCCGCTCTTACCATCTTTTCCCCCCTTTGGTATGGGGAATCAAACCCAGGGCCTTGCGCTTGCCAGGCAGGTGCTGTGCTGCTGAGCTAAATCCCCAGCCCCGTCCTTACTGCTTTTTAAGGCTGATTATCTCACATGCATTTAGTGTTTTTCTTTATATATGAAACAAAAAAATAAAAAGAAAATAAATGTCATTAAATACCTGTTGTTTCTTTGGGCACGATGGTGCACACCTGTAATCACAGCAGTCTGAGATCCCAAGTTTGAGCCCAGCCTGGACAACTTAATGAGACCCTGACTCAAAATAAAAATACAATTTTATTTTATTTTTTTTTTAAGGCTGGGGTTTATAGCTCAGTGCAAAGGCCTAGAATTCAATCCCAAGTATTGCAAGGACCAAAAAAAAAAAAGGAGATACAAACCAGTGGGCTGAGTGATAAGATTATGTGGTGTTTTCTTCTGTTTCCATTTTTCTTTTTTAAAAAAGCATGTTTTGGTATCAAGAAGAGCATGGTGGGAAAATAATCTATAAACATTTTCAGTAGCCTCAAAACCAAGGAGGAATTGGGAAAAGTAAAAGAATAAATAAAACGCTAGCATTGATGAGATACTAGGCAGTTCAGCTTGGGTTTAATTAGTTGAGAATCAAGAAAGCCAAAGAAGTGGTGTGATGGAAAACCAAAGCTGAGAGTCTGCAGTCCTAGACCTTTAGAAAACTGGTGTTTGTATGTAGCATGCTGTGAGAGCCTCATAATGCTGGCCTGTGCTGTTTGGCATTTCTGCTGTTACCTGGGCTCTTGAATCTTTTAGGTTCATCTCTTTTCTCTTCTTCCTTCTTCTCCCTCATGCAGTAAAGACAGTCACTGAAGTTTGAAAAAATTGAGGATAAGATAGTATAGAGGTCCTGCACAGTAGGTAGTAAATTTGCAAAACCAATAGACTATAATAGAGTATGTTGATAGAGTTTTACATTGAGGCTTTCAAGAGGAGGCAGAGCAGCTCCCCCAGAAGGATATGCAGCCCTCTCCAGACCTGTCGTGGGAATCCTGACTTTTAAAAATTTTAACTTAGCACAATGTGTTTTAAATTATGTTTGGTCCATGCAACCATTTTGTGTTAAATAGGTAAAGGATGTATAGGTCTTACTTAAAGGAAAAATATTTTTGAGGTAGACTTTCTCATCTAGCTCATGAATAGCTAACGTGCCAAAAAGGATTGCACATCATACTTTGAGTAGTTGTATCTTAGATCATTAAAAACACTGACTTAATTTGGCATGCTCAAATTATGATTGCTTTGGGCTAAGGGCAGTGATGGCGAACCTATGGCACACATGCTCTAGTGGGCTGTTTGTTATCATTGAAAGCTCTAAAAGGTTAGCTGTCACTGGACTAGAGGAGTTAACAAAAATTCTCAGCTATAGACCCTTAGATACCTAAGTTGGGCCAGCTATGGCATGAAGAGTCCTAACCCTCAAGAAAGCACCTTGGCTTGAAGATGAAGCTGATGGCTTTGCGTACTGTTGATGATTCTGGGCAAGACTTGACTTTCTCTAGATCTTTCCCAGAGAAATGCTTGCTCTATCTGGCTCTTCTGCCAGGCCTCCATTTGTTGTCTCTCTAAGCCAAAAAACAGAATCTTAAAAGGTTTTGAACTTGGGAGGTTAGGGACAGCTTGTCCACCTTTTTTTTTTGGTACCAGGAATTGAACTCAGGACCTTGCACTTGCTAGGCAGGTGCTGTGCCATTGGTGCTGGCCCCAGCTTGTCCACATTTTGATTAAGTTACAGTAGTTGTCATTTGTATATAAGTGCATCTTAGTTTCATTCAGTAAAAAAGTGGTTATATCTAGTACCAGTGATAGGGCTAGCATTTAGTAGCTCACAGTATAGATAACATACAGTAATTCCACTGTGCAGTCCTTTGGCCCAGCATTTGACCAGCCCTGACTGACAGACTGAAATCTCCTATCTTGCAGATGCTGTTGATGGAGTGATGAATGGAGAATACTACCAGGTATAGAGTGTACTGTGTTTAATGATAATGGTTGAAAGCTTTCCTTTCCTATAATTTCAGTTGACTGAGTTATAAAGAAAAGCCAGCCCTTTGACTTTCTTGTATATATTAGTTGCTGGTATATTAACTATCAAAGTGGAAGGATTTAAAAAGAGATGCCATCAATAGGCAGGGAACTCTTAGGATGTTACTGACCTGGCCCTAGTGTTGATGACATTTATTCTCAAGAAGTGACTCTTCCCATTGATGACAGTAGCCAATTTAAACACTGTACCATGTACTGTGTCAAACACTGTAATAAGTGAATTACCAAATAATTCTCTTTCCATCTTTGTTTATAATCTGGTAAGATTAAGCTGATAATATTCCCTAGTTCAACAAATGGAGTAAGTCTCCAAAGATTAACATCAGTTTGACTCTTACCAGTTTATCTGTTAATTCCCAAGTCTTACCTACTGTAAAGAGTCTGCCCTCCCCCCATATTTGCCTGCCTTTTTATCTTTCTCTGCCTGGTGTGACTGTAGTAATAATACATTTTGCTTTTGGACTCTTTCTTAGAGTTTTCTGTATTGTGATTAGATGGTATTAAATGACCTTTTAGTAGATGGTATAATAGCATTTAGAATTCTTAGGTTCTAGGCCTTGCTTTGCTGTGTATTTTAACTTTGAAGATACCACAGATGAGGAGGCAAACGGGATAATAGTTTCCTAATATATCTGTTACCTACTCACCTCCAGCTTTCCCACTTACGTCCCACATGTTCACAGGTAAGATAACAGCTACTCTTCCTCCAGAGATTCAGGATTCAGTGTAATAATGTTGAAAGCGCTCTGTTGGCACAAGGTTGTGTTGTTGCTGTGAAGCTAATCTTTTAACATTGTACAGTGGCAGTCAGTGCTGAATGGAACCAGAGGTTCTAGTTTTTATGAAGCAAGTTTCAAGAAGGACTTCGGGCACTGATAAAGCACAACTGTGTTCTGTGTTAAGGAGAGTAACGGTCCAACAGACAGTTATGCAGCTATTTCACAAGTGGATCGATTGCAGTCAGAACCTGAAAGTATCCGTAAATGGAGAGAAGAGCAAACTGAACGTTTGGAAGCCCTTGGTAAGGAATCCCTTTCTGTCTTTGAGTGTCTATTTTCAGTAGAATGGTTGACCCGAATTCTACCTTTATTTATCCCTTTTTAATTACAGTGAGTCAGAGTGTCTGTGTCTGGGGTTTTGTGTGTGTGTCGGGGCGGGGAGGTGCTGGGAGTGGAACTCTGGCCTCACGTATGGTAAGCAAGTACCCTACAACTCAGCTACACCCCCAGCTCCTTTTTTTTCCCCCCAGGACTGGGAATTATTAAACTCAGGGCCTTCACATTACACTGTATTCTGGCCCTTTTTTTACTTTGAGAAAGGGTCTCACTAAGTTGCCCAGGCCAGACTCAAACTTGTGATCCTCCTGTTTCATCCCCACAGAGTGCTAGTATTATAGGTATATACCATCATACTTGGCTATGTGGACTTTTTATTGGCTGATGTGCTTTAAGGTACATACTTCAGGGGCTGGGGATTTAGCTCAGCGGCACAGCGCCTGCCTGGCAAGC
>NW_004956594.1:0-3711 GCF_000276665.1 Chinchilla lanigera
TTTTTTTTTTTTTTGTCTTTTTGAGACAGGGTCTTTCTGTGCAGTTCAGGCTGGCCTTGAGCTCACTTGGTAGCTCAGGTTGACCTCAAACTCCGAGGGGATCCTCCTGCCTCAGCCTCCCAAGTGCTGGGATTACAGGTGTGCGCCACCACACCTGGCTTCCAGGCTCCTTTTGAGGGCACCAGCTTGCAACATTCTTCATAAAGCGCTTCCCTTCCTGGCAGACAAAGAGGCCTAGATGGGCGGGGGAAGGGACCCTCAGAAAGCAGACTGAGCAAGGGGAAGCAGAATTTGACGAAGTCCAAGAAGAAGGGGACCAGCAGCACCCCAGGTGGCTTTTGCATAGGCATTGCCCTAAGTAGGGTGCAGTGTATCTGCAGGTAAACTGGGAAAAGCCCCAGCAGTGCAGTGAGCAGACCGGACAGCTGGTGTGTGGGAGTCGACCGTGCCCTGAGGGTGAGGATCTGGAAATGATGCAAATCGAGAGCCCCGGCACAGCAGAGGACACAGACCGCTTTCAAAGGAAGGTCAAGCTGGAGCGGGTTGATGGCACATGCCTGTGGTCCCAGCTATTGGATAGGCTGAGGCAGGAGGGTCACAAATTCAAGTCTGCCCTGGGCAACTTAGCAAGAACCTGTCTCAAAATAAAAAATAAAGTGGGCCAGATGTAGTTCAAATGGTAGAGCACTTGCCTAGCATGTGAGAGTCTCCAGGTTCAATCCTTACTGCCAGTGGAAGGGAGGAAGGAAGAAAGGAAGACAGGGAGGGAGGGAGGGAGGGAGGCTGGCTGAGAACCAAGGCCACGTCCACCTTGGGAAGGGACAGTTGGGAAAATGTGACACTGGTGACGCTGGACAGGTCACTAAGCCGCTCTGAGCCTCGGCGCCCGCACATCACCAGGAGTCCTAGAGGGTGAAGTGCACGTGTGGCTGCTGGCTGAAGACCTGCTAGGCACATAGTAGGTGCTCAGTAAGTGCCCGGGCGACCCTGCGCCCGAGCACACAGACCTCCTGTCGCTTTGCTGTACGCTTGACAGCACCTGAAAGACGCTTTTTCCCGGTTCCTGCAGATGAAGTCGGTAGTTTTCATCTTTTCTAGTCCAGAGCTTGAGCCACTGAGCTGTATCCCCCAGCCCAGTTTCCATCTTTTCTAAACGGAAATCTTTCCTGCTCATTTTCTAACGCGAAGTGGGGAGCTGCCTATGCCTCCGACAGGGGACCGACCTCACAGGCCCCGCTGCCGCAGAGCCTCATCAGCACCCAGGCCCCTCGGCAGTGCCCCCTGCAAAACCACAGACCTCCTGCCCGCTGCCGATGTGGTCCACAAACGCTCACACCGCGGTGGCGCAGAAGGTTGGTTTTGAGCCCCAGAATCCACTCAGCGCCCGCAGGCCTCGGGGGCGGCAGGGGGGGCGCGGTCAGGTTCTGAGTCACCAGGCGCGTGCAGGGTTTTGGAGGCCGCGTGGGCGCTGTGGGAACCGCCAGCCCTCTGCCACCCGGTTCTCGCCCCGGAGGGATCTGCCCCAGGCACAACCAGCCTGTGGTGCAAACATTGAAGGTTTTCTGGTGAGAAGAACAGACGTCACTCTGGTCTCTGGAAGAAGCAGCTTCAGAAGTGTTTAATGACTCATTTGTTGAAGGAGGAAGAAAATAAGACACGGGATCCTGAGTTTAAAAGAGAGACGAAACCGTTCTGGCAAAGGAGAGATTCTCTGCCCAAGGACGCTGCTTTCTATGGTTTGGAATCTAAGGAAAGATGGGCCCTGCTGTGAGGTGTGTGCAGGCTGCCTTGGGTGCGGAGGAAACACATAGACTTTGAAAGACCCAGATTGGAGTCAGCTCAGCCCCTTACTTGCTGTGTGACCCTTGGCCAGTTACCCAACCTCTCTGAACCTCAGTTTTCTCATCTCTAGTGAGAAAGACTCTGCGACAGGGTGACTGCTCACTGCCCTTAGAAAACCCTGAGTCTGCATCCACACACCCCAGCTTGGAAAACTACAGGATGTCTAGTATGATTTCTAAATGTATGAGTGGATGTAATACAGCTTACCTCATGGGTGTTTAGATGTCTCATCCTGGTACGGTGTGTGCCTATAGTCTCAGCTACTGGGGAGGCTGAGGCAGGAGGATTGCTTGAGCCAGGAGTTTGAGACCTGCCAGAGCAACAGAGAAACTTTGGCTTTTAAATACGTAAGATTTCTCACAGGACGAGATGATGTGTTGTGTTGAATGAAGGTTCATGAACATTGGGCCTTGGTCATCCAAGCAGAGAGTTTGCAGACCTTGCAGGGTTGGACTGTGGGGACGGCTTTGAAGTGGGCAGTTCCCGTGACGGAGGAGGGGAGCTGTGCCCGCCCCGAACTCCCTGCTGTCCCCATAGCAGAGCGCCTCGTGCTGGGCAGCTCCCACCCTTCCACACTCCACGTCTGTGGCCCAGCCACCTGTGCCCACTCCCTGGGTCACAAGGGACAGGGGGGTCCCCCGCCCCCAGGTCTGCACCCCCTTCCCCTCCTATCTCCCCCAGGCTGCTAGGAGTCTGGGGTGCGGTGATCCAGGGGGAAGCACGTTCCTTTCCCAGGGCCAAGGCTGGTGTCCCTTGGTGGGAGGACAAGAGGTTGCCGAGGTCATCTGCCAAACCCGTCCCTCAGACCCGGGGCCTCCCTGCAGTTTCCTCCGCCCCAGACAATGGTGTGCCAAGGGTGAGGGCCAAGCCTTGCTGACCCCTGCATCATCCCACCTTCCGGGCACATAATAGCTGCTCAGCGAACACCGCCAGCCACGTGGCATTGGCTCGAGCTGAGGGTTCTCCACCTGCCCAAGTTGAAAGTCATGGATCATGTTTGTGTGGGCGTGAACTTGGACCAGAGGGTGGGCCCTGGTTAAAGAAAAAGAAACCACTGCTTCACCAGGGGAAAGTTTATCCTGTCTGCCCCGGTCGTTTTCCCATAGCTGGCCTGTTTCCCACAGCGGTGTAGCAGGCGGGCAGCGTCCTGTTGTGGAGACAACCTGCCCAGAGCCACAGGGCCATCCGTAGCTTGGCCCATGGTCTGTGCCTGGGCGGCTTGCCAAGCCTCAGTTTCCCCATCTGTGCAGTGGGCCTGGTGCTTCCTCCGGATACTCTGGATCCACCCCGTGAGCACCGTCCCCCAGGCCGCTGCAGCCTCCCTTCCACCCGAGAGTCCTCAGGCCCTCACCTCTGCGCCCAGCGTCCCAGAGCCTTGCGGGCACCGTGCACCCCGATTCGTTCCCGGGTGCTAGGCAGATGCTGTCAGGCTGCACACACGCCTCGGACTGGAGCGTTTATTCATTCAGGGGAAACTCTCCCAAATAAGGAGAAGAATGCTTTGCAGCAGCGGCTTTCTCCACAGGCCCCTGGGGTGGGTTCCAAGGCCCGGAGCTGAGGGCAGGAGGGGTCAGACTCTGGGGGTACAGGAGGGGCCCCAGGCCAGGCACCCCTTTCCCCCACAGACCCCAGAACCAAGCACCCTAGAGGTCCCGGGGTTCCCAAGGTGGAAGCACGTAGGAGTCCATTGAGGAAGGGCACGCCTGTCATCCCGGCACTCTTCAAGGCTGAGCCAGAGGATGGGAAGTTCAAATCCAGCCGGGGCAACTCAGCAACTTAGCAAGACTCTTTCCAAAATGAAAACTATAAAGGAGCAGAGGATGTAGCTCCGTGTGAAGACCCTGGTTCAATCCCCTGTACCTGGGGCGG
>NW_004956595.1:0-1069 GCF_000276665.1 Chinchilla lanigera
AGGGGAATTGACATCATCCCATGTATATTATTTGACCATAGTGCAATTAAATTGGAAATTAACAAAAAAAATTGCAAAAATGACATGAAAACATGTAAATTAAATAACACTTTCTTGAACAACAAGTGACTAAATTAAAATGAAGTTAAGGAATTTCAAAAATTAAATGATAATATGGATACAATATACTGGAACTTAGGGGATGAAATGAAAGCATTTCTGTGAGGGAAATTTATAGTAATGAATTCTCAGATCAGGAAAACAGAATGAGCTCAAATAAACAACCTAACATTGAAACATAAAGTTCTAGAAAAAGAAATACAAATCAAACTCAAAACTCATAAGAGGCAGAAAATCATAAAAATAAGAGTAGTAATTAATGCAATTTAAGAAATCAATACAAAGAATCAATGAATGCAAGAGTTAGCTCTTTGAAAGATTAAAGTTGTTAAACCAACCCAACCAAAAAGAGGAAAGTAAAGACTCAAATTCAAGCAATTAAGAATGAAAAGAGGGGGTGGCTGGGGAAATAGCTCAGTGCACAAGTGCCTGCCTGGCAAGCACAAGGTCCTGAATACAATTCCCAGTACCTAAAAAAATGAATGAAAAGGGGAAATCAGAATAGATCATACAGAAATTAAAGAGATCGTAATACCTAATTCAAAAAAATGTATTATAATAAAATTGAAATCTTAGAAGAAATGGACTCATTCCTAAACAGACACATGAATTGTCAAAACTCAATTAAGAAGACATAGACATTATGAATCAACTGATATCAAAAATATTGAAAATGAAATTAAAACTTACCAACAAAGAAGAGCACAGGTCCTGATGGTTTCAATGTTGAATTCTACAAAGAATTAAAGAATAAATAATACCATTAATATTGAAAACCTTTCATGAAAACAAAAGGAAAGCAATATTTCCAAAATCATTTCTGGAGAAAATGTAGTACCCTGATCCTAAAACCAGAGTGGACCCCAATAAATAAAGAAAACTACAGGCTAATCTCTCTAATGAACATAGTTGCAAAAATCCTCCATAAGATGCTGACAAACAGAATGAA
>NW_004956595.1:2874-3757 GCF_000276665.1 Chinchilla lanigera
AAGAAAAGATCTCTTAAAAATTACAAAGGAACAGCAAATAACAATTCAATAGTTGGAACATGAGGCAAAGAAAAGCAATATGAGTCTAAAAGGTGTAAACGAGAGAGTAGGAGGCAACATGATAATATAAAAAGACTATTTGCAGTAATAGCAGAACATTTCTCAAGCTTGGGACAAGAACTTTATATAGACATAAGTGAGACATATAGAACCCCAATTAGCCATAACCAAAATAAATCTACACACAGATACATAATAATCCAGGTCCCAGAAATTCAGCAAAAAAACCAGTGTTTTAAAAGCCGTTCAGATAAAGAAACATATCACCTATGAAGGCAAGCCCATCAGAATAACAGTAGACTTCTCAACACAAAATCAAGTCAAAGGGGCTGGGAATTTAGCTCAGTGGCACAGCACCTGTCTGGCAAGCACAGGGTTGTGAGTTTGACTCCTGGTACCAGAAAAAAACCAAACAAACAAACAAAAAATCAAATCAGGAAGAGCTTGATTGAAGTATTTCAGGTCCTGAAAGAAAACAATTTCAAACTCAGATTGCTATACACTGCAAAGCTATCTTTCAAAATGATAGAGAAATGAGATATTTCCATAACAAAGACCAACTGAAGAAATTCATGATTACCAAACCAATCCTACAAAGAGTACTGAAATATATTCTACAAAGAGATAAATATGACCACAACCTCAAGACCAACAATAGAAAAGAACTATGAAGCAAGGTAAGCAATTAAACAGAGGGACAAAGTACAGAACCAACAGTGGGAAAATAACATGAAAAGATAAGTCACTACATACCAGTAATAACCACTAATGTAAATTGTCTCAATTCAACAATCAAAAGAAACAGACTTGCAGAGTGGATCAA
>NW_004956596.1:0-828 GCF_000276665.1 Chinchilla lanigera
ACTTTTATGAAGGGGACAACAGACTGATTCTGAAGTTCTTAGTGATAAGTGAATGCATAAGAATAGGTAATTTAGAAAAGGTAAACAATTACAGAGCAAATGGTCTTCCGAGATTTCAAGCCTATCATGAATCTGTATTGAGTATAAACTTAATGTAGGGGTAGATAGTCCAATAGAACCTAATAGTCTTGAAACAAATTCATTTTTATGTTAAAATTTCACTTATGAAGAAATGGCATTTGTAATGGAAAGGAAGGATGGGCATTATCTTAATAATTTGGAGTAGTTGGTTCTTCATTTCAGGGAAAACCTTATCCTATGTCATATTCAGAGGACGTGGGGCATGAGACTCTGGACTGGGAAGGGGGAGGAGGGGGTGCTTCTGCCCCAGTGGCTTGGTGAATTATAAAGCAATGCTTTAAGATCAAGTTTGGATTTGTTGATAGAGGACGCATATCCTGGAGTGAGTTCTGTGCAATGATTAAAAAGAGAAAATGATAAATTACCTGCCACTGGCTCAGGCTTGGGGACATGAAGTAGGAACCTCATAGGAAGGCTAACCCTGCAGACTTTCAGATCGTGTCCTAGTCTACTTGTGCAGCTATAACAGAACACCTGAGACTGGAACATTCATAAAGAACAGACCTTTATTTCCACTATTATTGAGGCTGAGAAGTCCAAGGTCAGGTCCTGGCAGGCTCAGTTGTCTGCTGAGGGCTGCTCTCTGCTTGCAAGATGGACCTCAGAGTTACATCCTCTGGAAGAGAGGAACATTGTGTCTTTACATGGTGGACAGCAGATAGGCAAGAGAGCCAGCTGCTGCTGAAG
>NW_004956596.1:2838-3763 GCF_000276665.1 Chinchilla lanigera
ATGACCTTTTTATTCCTTGGGTTAAGCTAAAGTTGCTTTATTATTCATTCATCACTTCTTTTGAATGAAGCCATGGGAACTAGTTCTTGAGTTTTTTTTCTTACGCAAATGTCAAGTGCTTCATTACAGTAAATTCTTTGGTGGAAGGAACAGCCTGGGGTGTATAGTTCAGGAATCTTTTCATCGTTTCCTCTTCTAATGGTAAAAAAAAAATTCAGGTCAAGGTTAAGCCAGTATCCTGTGGCACATCTTGGAGACCCAAGGTCAGGATCAATGCTTCTGTTTTTAGTGACTTTGAAATTACAACTGGAGATGATAGAATTAGTATTTATCTGGGTGAATCACACAAAATAGAGAGCACTGGACTTCTTCAGTGTCCTTCCTCCTGAGTTTTGTTTGTTTCTTCCCAGCACAACACGGCAGGTGTGAACTGTGAAGAGTGTGCTGAGGGCTATTACCGCCCCCATGGGGTTCCAGTTGATGCCCCCACTGGCTGTATCCGTAAGTTGCATATCACGTTTGTGTATCTGACACTGTGTTTACTGCTCCAGAAAGTCATCAGGCCCAGTACTACCTGGTGAACAATCTCCTCATTCCCTCTCTGTTCACACTATTGGTTCTACTCCTTGTTAGTAGTCTGACTTCCAGTTACATAATCTCTCTGGGCCCCAGATTTCTTATAGGTAAACAAATGATAACATAGCTCATAAGATGACATGGAATGTTATCAGAAACCCCTAGCAAACTACTTAACATTGGGCTGTCTCATACTAGGCTGCAATAAATATCAGTTCCCATGTGTTCTCTTTTGATATGTTTCTATGATCCAGTAATTTCAACTTCTTTCAGAATTAGCATCAAAACAACATAGTAATGAGCATACATGGGCTCATAATAGTCGTATTTAATATTGATGTGGTTCATG
>NW_004956597.1:0-933 GCF_000276665.1 Chinchilla lanigera
TCTTCAAGGTAGTTTTCTTGCAGCACTACTGTAAACTGACTTCCTTCACAGTCCTTCCTGATCCATTTGATTACTCGGTTCTCATCTGGCACAGCCCTGGAATGTGAAATAAAGAACAGGCTTCAGCCATCCTCTTATCCCTCTGGCCTTGCATGAGGCTGAGCACACAGGAATGGTTTTAAAATAGAACTGATCCCAAAAGTCACCTCATTTAGGGGGAACTTGGGGTTAAAATCTGTTTTCTAAAATCAGTACTGATTTTCCTATTCTCACATTTGGCAGGAACCTAGATTCCTTAAAATTTGAAGCTTCTTTGGTTGTACTTAAACTGAACTAAAATCATTCTTTACTATGGGAAAAAGTGAGATACTTTTCCAGAAAGCAATTACATTCTTCACCTTTGTAAAACACATCTTTTCAAAACAAATACTTCCCAATTTTTTAATGAGAAACCCCCCAGATTAAGTAGGAAAGGAGAAGTCCAGACCTAACTGCGCTCATTCTGTTCGATAAAGCTGCAGCCATTCTGTTCTCTACCACTGAACTCTGCTAAATCATGATTTGTCATCAAATTAAGACTTCTGTAAATGTACTAAAACAACTTGGTTACATACAGCTATGCTCACCACAAGAAACCTATTGTACCTTGGCCTTCCTGTTGTACCTTGGCCAAACCTATTGTACCTTGGGAACTCCCACTTGCCACCCTATAAAAAAGACAAACTCTCTATAATCAGCACCTCTGACTTGCGGAGTGATTGCATTAAATAAAATTTCCTTTCTTCTCCTGAACTCCTGGCTACTGTTGACACAATTTCCCCGCAACAGTCCCACTGGCATGACACACATTTTTTGCCCTTTCCTTTCTAAACATCCTAAATGTAGTAAATAATGACAATGTTTTTAAGAAATTACTCTGGAAAACTAATCCCT
>NW_004956597.1:2730-3688 GCF_000276665.1 Chinchilla lanigera
GGGTGTGTAGCACGGGCCCTGGCTCATGGTGCTCCTTAATGATGACTTTGCTGAGATAATTGAAGACTACAAGGACTCTGTATTTGAAGACCTGTTTTACCATAAAGCAATTTCTGTTTTCAGCTTTTGTTCTTATTGTTTGGGTGGGTTTGGTTTGGTTGCATTTCATGTTGTTTCCTTTGACTTTGTACTAGGGCCTGAGTGTAGGGCCTGTGCACTGAATTACATTCCCAGCAGATTTATTTTATTTGCGAAACAGTCTTGCTACATTGCCCCAGACTGACCATCCTGCCTCACCTTCCCAGTGTGAGCCACCACACCCCACAATAAAGCTAGCTCCTTTTTTTGAGACAGAATCTCACTATGCAGTTCATGGTGGCACTGAACTCACTTTGTAGCACACGCTGGTCTGAAACTCGCAGCAATCCTCCTGACTCAGCCCTGCCAAGTGCTAGGATCTTCGGCGAGCCTAGACTACACAATGAGTTCAAGGTCAGTCTGAACTATACAGGGAGACCTTGTTTCAAAAAAAGGAGAAATATTACTTCCCCCTTATTCTAAGCTTTTTGTCGGAAATCAATTCTCAATTTTCACATTTAAAGCTTCTGACCGATACTGCAGAAAGTCAAAATCCGTATTATAAGACACAAAAACTCCGCGTAGGACTTCAGAAGCTTAGCAAGGGTAGGGCCTCAAAGGTAGATGAACAGTGAGCTTTAGAAAGGAAGAAAGATCCTCTCCCTCCCTCCTCTCAAGAACACACCTTTTCCAAGCTCTCCCCAAGGCTCTTCTGCAATGCCAGCTCCAGGACTGCTGCACTCACAGCACCGCAGCACCACCCCTGAAACACAGAAGAATTTCACACTTTGCTTTTCAAGTGGTGTGGCAAGATCTGCATTTTCCCTTCCTTCAAAGACAGATAGCTCTGGAAGCTCTTCAGAGTTTGAATTAAAGTCCA
>NW_004956598.1:0-3665 GCF_000276665.1 Chinchilla lanigera
GTATATTTTTCTTTTTGTCTTTTTGAGACAGGGTCTCATTATGCAATTCAGGTTGGCCTTGAGCTCACTTTGTAGCCCAGGCTGGACTCGAACTCACAATGATCCTCCTGCCTCAGCCTCCCAAGTGCTAGGATTACAGGTGTGTGCGACCACGCCCAGCTAACCTGGCTTTTTCAGATGCCTACCTCTGAGGGTATTCCAGGTATTCCATTTGGGGTATTTCCCCAGTTTTCAAATATTGCCCCCAGGACATGTGCCTAAATTCATTTTGGCATCCGGACAAGGGAGATGTTCCCTCTGCCTGACTTTTGCCCTAACTTCTTTCTCCGTTATGCTAAGCCCTTGGCTAAATTCTTTCCTCTCATGTTCCACATTTTAACTGATGTTAGGGAACCAAGTGCAAGTGCTTGCAGATACTTGGCTTTCACGTCTGGGCATTCTGGTCAGAGCATTCCGAAGTTCATGCTCTCCTCGCACAGAACGATCACCCTCTGACCAGCGCATCCAACACTTAGTAACTGTGCTGGTAATCCCGAGCACGCTGAGCCCACCACATGGGGGCCTCACCGTGGCAAAAAAAAAAAAAAAATGTGTTTCTTCTCTGTCATGTTCACTTGCATCAAATTGAGAGAAATTCTTCACCGTGGCCTTGAGGGGCTGGAGGTTCATGTAGACAGAGACAAGAAATAGGACAAGCATTGGCCTAGTGCTTTGTGCATTTCTTCGCAGTTGGAGAGCATGCCCCGGCGCCGGTGTATCTGCAGTACTACAATGAGTGATTATGAGGAGGGTTGGCCACAAAGCCATTACCGAAACACAGGGCTCTCTGGGGTCGAGAGCTTGGTCTGTAACTGCAAGCCTGGACTGTTTGTAGGACGGGTGACACAGGATGTCACTCTGGAGTTCGGGCTGGCCTTTAAGTCACACAGCCTGTAACGGCATGAATGAGACCCACCTAAAGACACCATATATGTACCACTCAAATGACCCAGCCTCATGACATGCTATGACAGAAATGCCACACAGCCAGCAGGAGGGATGCAGCTTGCTCCCCTGGAACTGGGCATGGCGGCTGGGGCAACCCCACAGGTCCACACATCCGAGCTCCCAGGCCATCTGTCTGAGCTTACTCCCAGGGTTAAGGGTGAGAGGACCACTGAAAAGAGGGGCCGGCGTAGCTCAGTGGCAGAGCACTTGCCTAGCATGCGTGAGGCCCTCACTTTGACCCCTAGCAGTGAAAAACAAGCAAAAACAACGTACTAGGATCCATATCATTTTTCATGAAGAAATTGTTACAGAAATTTAAGCTATAATATCCAGGCGTGGTGGCACATGCCTGTAGTCTGAGCCCTAGGAAGGCTGAGGCAGGAGGATTGTCATAAATTCCAGGCCAACTTGAATTGCACATTAAGAACTTGTCTCAAAACAACAACAACAACAACAAAACAGAAAGCAAAAAGGAAGAAATTTAAGCTGTAATATATTAGTGTGGTGGCTTTATAATATGCTAGGAAAAGAAGAAGCAGAGGCAGAGCGCAACAGGACAGGTTCACTGCCCAACAAGCCTGAGAGGAGCCGCTCTGGCACCAGAGACCAGACCGGCTGCTCGCATCAGGGTTGTGTTGGGGGGGGGGGTGTGGGTCGGGGGGGCGTGGCTCCCTGCCAAGATCAGAGCAGCTGCTGTCAGTAGCAGGGCTGAGAGTGTTCTGAGTCCCCAGGTGTGCTGTGCTGGAGGGGGCGGTTTAGAGGAGTCTCTGATCAGGATGGCAGCCTCCGATTTCTTCATGATACATCTACAAATTCTTTGATCCTCCTTTATTAGCCTGCTTTCCATTAATGGAACAAATACCTGAGGTAATCAGTGTATAAAGAGACATGGTTTATTGGGGCTCACAGTTTGGGAGGTGGCACTGCACCATGGGCTGGCCCTGTTGCCTTCCTCTCTGTGGTGGCATGCCACATGATGGTGTGCAGCAAACGGGTCCACTTCATGGCTGAAGGTGGGAGAGAAAGGCTAGCTGTCTCTGCAAGGGCGCGCACCCAGTAACCAGAAGACCTTCGTTGTACCCTCTTAAAGGTTCTCCATCTTGATGCAGAGGCAGGAGGATTGTGGAGAGTTCGAGACCACCCTGGGTCACACGGTGAATTCAAGGCCAGTCTGAGCTACATAGTGAGACCAAAAAGAAACAGTTTCCTCACTTTTGAAACACACCAAGCTGGGGATCGAGCCAGTGTTTTTTTAAATGAGGATTTCTGCATCCCCAGCCCTTTTTATGTTATTTTGAGATGGGTCTTGCTAAATTGCTAAATTGCCCAGGCTGGGCTAGAATTTTTTTTTTTTTTTTTTTTTTTGGTACCGGGAATGAAACTCAGGACCTTGCATTTGCCAGGCAGGTGCTTATGCCAATATATATTTGTTTGTTTTGCTTTTCTCTGGGGACTTCTGTAATATAGCCACCCTACACAATGGTGTTCTTCCCATAGTCCTGCTTCTGTCAGGCGTGCTTCTGTCTTCTCATGAGGACACTTTCATCTGTCTCCACGTTGCCAGGCTGCACACGTGGACTCCTTTGAATCAGAACTTCCCAGTGAAGATTTTCTCTCTCTTCCAAGGTCATTTATGAGTTTTCTTTCTTTTTTTTTTTTTTTTTTTTAAGGAGTTTCCTTTTATACCTCGCAATTTCTTTGTTAACTCCGGTATTCATTTCACTTCTTCCACTGCACTTGCCCAGTCTGAGCATCTAGAATGGGACTTCTGGGCTTCAGGAGTGGGAAAGCTCGAAGGCCTTCCATGGACACAGTGCTTATCCTCCTCCAGTTTCCTTCGCCTCCCGCGGGCTCTGCACAGGGCTGGTGAATGGCTGGTGGCTTTGCCCTACAGGCCTTGGCAGGCAGGAGCAAGCTCTGCAGAAGGTGCTGACGGCCTCTACCTTAGCATAATTTTTTTTTTTTTTTTGGTCTTTTTGAGACAGGATCTTGCTATGTAGTTCAGGCTGGCCTTGAGCTCACTTTGTAGCCCAGGCTGGTCTTGAACTCACAACGATTCTCCTGCCTCAGCCTCTCAAGTGCTGGGATTACAGGCATGTGCCACCACGCCTGGCTGCCTTAGCATAATTATTATTTGTTGTTGTTGTTGTTGTTTTCTGGTACTGGGAATCAAACTCACGACCTTGCTCTTGCCAGGCAGGCGCTGTGCCACTGAACAAAATCCCCCGACCCTTGTCTTAGCATAATTATTAATAGCACTTCTTTTCAATTTCAAAAGTGTCTTGGTTGGTAAATTAATAGATTGTCACCATAGTATTATGATGCTTTGAGGTACTTAAATAGGCTAAGGTGAAAAAGGAACTTTATTTTCTTTTGTTTTTTGAAACATAGTCTTTCAGCGCAGTTCAGGCTGGCCTTGCACACACATTGCTCCTCCTGCCTCAGCCTCCGGAGTGCTGGTATTACAGGCATGCACCACCGCACTTGGCTGGGTGGTATTTATTTTGTACAATTTCCAAGCAGTGGTCCTAACCAGAATGAGGTCAGTCATTTGGAGCTTTTGCAAACTCCATACCTGGAGAAAAGTGCAAAGAAAGGTGTGCAGGTTTGGTCACAAGGCCCCCTGGGAGCAGGAAGCAGTTAACAAACCTTTCCACCTGGCTTTTTTTTTTCTTTTT
>NW_004956599.1:0-870 GCF_000276665.1 Chinchilla lanigera
CTAATTAAATTACAATAATAGAGGGACACAGGTATATGGCAACATGTGGGTTTGTTATCTAAAGGCATAATTTAATGGATGACCAAGCAGTAAATGCATGGGCTGAAAACTACACACAGGCAAAGAATTAGTAGGCAATATCCTCCATATAAAACGTTCCCTCTTTTTAATGTCTGAAATAAGGGATGTCAAGATAGAAAAAAATGTTACATACATATAATTCCACATATACATATAAAAACAAATTTATTTGGGAGGCTGAGGCAGGAGGATCATTGCAAGTTTAAAGCCAGTCTGGGCCACAAAGTGAGCTCAAGGCCAGCCTGAACTGCATAGTGAGACCCTGTCTCAAAAATACAAAAAACAAAACAAACAAACAAACAAAAACAAGTTTAGTCATTAGGCTACTATGTTAGGGAATGTTTTGGGGAGTGTCCTATGGGATACATAGCAGGCCATACAAGAAAATGTATAATTCAGGTTTTATAAATATATGTACATCCCAAAATCTTAAAGATGGAAATTTAAACATTATTAGCATTCATAAGAAGCTCTACAGTCACACACTGTTCATATCTAGCATATAAGACTTACACATGCATATGCTCTTCTAGGCCTAATATTAGTGTGGTATTTGTTAGCAGAATTCTGAGTTCCTTTCCTACTTGCTTTGCTATGGCTGAACTCAGAGCTTACTTAGGTTTGAATAAGTCTGTAGAAAATGAAAATGATAAAATATTCAATGTGATATAAATTATGAAAAATTCACAGAGGGGATGGTGTTATAAAAAAAGCAAGGTAAAAATTGGAGAAGTCCAGATAAAAAAGTAGAAATATTATTTTTCAAACTTATCAAAATAGTTTGCAGCT
>NW_004956599.1:2625-3660 GCF_000276665.1 Chinchilla lanigera
TATCTCTTCTGATATTTGGTATGAGACAGGACATTACTTTGTCTCTAGATTTTGCCTTTTCATTCTTATATCCCAAAACATTGCACATCAAGGCTCCCATAATCCCATCATTAAAGAACCCCCTGTGTGCTTAGATGACTGGTTTTCTAGACCCTGACTTTCCTCCATAACCCCATTGTCACACTGGGACCCCGACTTCTCCCCCATGACCTCAGGTTTATATTGCCTAGCTATTAACCAGAGCCACCACCATCTCCCTCAGAGGCACTGGCCTCTGTTTCCTTGGTGAGAGCCTCTTCCCTCATACTTTGCCATTCTCATGGATGGGAGATGTAGTGTCAGTGCTTTCCCTGACACTGGTTCTTTAATCAGTACTCCTGCCCAACGTGTGGACCCATCTCTAGTCTGGATTCCTTGCAAAACAGTTTCTCACCAAGTCAAGGTTCAGGAGCTCCCTCTTTAAAGCCCTACATGGGAAGACCTGGACACTTACAGGACCCTTCATACACTATTGGCATTCTTGTCACTCCTCTCCACTTTTCGGCCTTATTTACTTGATCTTTTTGTTTGTTTATTTTGTTTTCTGTCACCTAAAGTTTCTTACACTTCAGATGGTCACATAGCTAGACCCTGCCATGGAGATTCCACCTGATGTCTCTCACAGCCTGTTTGACTCAACAGTGAGGATGTCCCTCACCACTGCACCCCTCTCACCACCCCTGCAGTTAGAGTGCTCATCATCCTTCTTCCCTGATGACAATTAAAGTTGCTTTCTCAGAGGGGGGACTGTAACAGGAAATAGTGGGAGGGGAGTTAAGATTCTACTGGACAGTGGCCCAAATAGGGAATGAAGATCCCCAAAATGGAGGCTACTGAGTGATAAACCTCCACTGATGGTTAGTTAATGGCCTGAACTCCCATCTAAACCCCTTAAAAGCCCTTTAGGAAAACAGTCCACATGGGTATCCTATGCAAAACCCCTTCTCAGCTAGCAGAAGGGGCAGAGCATTAGTGTCCCAGTGATAGTTGAAAAAG
>NW_004956600.1:0-924 GCF_000276665.1 Chinchilla lanigera
TAATAAATGTTGGTGAGAATGTGTGGATAAAAAGAACCCTTCTCCACTGTTGCTGGGAGTGTAGACTGATACAACCATGGTGGAAATCAGTGTGAAGATTCCTCAAAAAACTAGGACTAGAAGTCCCATTCTACCCAGCTGTTCCCCTTCTGAGTATTTTTCAAGAAGAACTGATAACATCATAGCACAGCGCTATATGTGCACCCATGTTAATAGCAGCACAATTTATCATAGCTAAATCTTGGAAATAACAGAAATGCCATCAATTGAGGAATGGATAAAAAAAGATGTGGTAATTTTATAGAATGGAGTATTACTCAGCTATTAAGAAGGATAAACTCAAGGCTTCTGTAGCTAAAGGGATGCAACTAGACACCATACACTTCAGTGAAATAAATGAGACTCAGATGTATAAGCATCATGTTGTCTCCCTAGTGTGAGAAAGTGAAAGGGTAAATAAGATCCAAAAGGTACAGTAAATATTGTGCCAGGGAAAGAAACTGCTCCAAAGGAAAGAACAATTGGAATGGGGGATGGAAGAAAAGAAGGGAGGGAAGAATCCCTTTCGGGAGATGATATATTCTTCCAAAATTACATTCTACCCCTTACCGTCCAAAACTCCCAGGACCTAGCTGGTGCTCTCCTTAGCCACCACTATCCTCTACCCAGACTACAAAGACTTTAGCTCACCTTCTACCCTCAAGAAAACCCCATGGTGAGGGACCGCAGACACCTCTCACTGGCTTCTCCTCACACTGTTATTGAGGTGATCAAAGACTCTGTCTCCTTCCCTCACACTCACAGTATCCTCTAAACTCCAGGCCATCCAGGGACTTCAACCACCCATCTCCACCCTCCTCACCCCCAGATCTCTTAGACCCACCAGTTCTTACAACACTTCTCTCCCAGCCACTGGAAGAAAGA
>NW_004956600.1:2584-3763 GCF_000276665.1 Chinchilla lanigera
ATGCCCCCATTTCCTAATTTTCCTGTCCCTTCCTCTTCTCTGATAGTCCCCTTTCTAATTTTATATTATATATCTTCTTTTAATTGGTTCTAGAGTCAAGAGTTCTCTTTCTTCCAAACTCTTTACCACACTTGTCTTTCTTGGGCAGCTGTGCTGAGTACTGAACTCATGGCATTCATCACCCCTGCCTGACAACTGCTCTAACACCGTGCTACATTCTCAGTCCTCCCTTGTCACTTTGTTTCTATTTTATTTTTTTTCTTGATTTTTTGAGACAAGATCTCACTCTGTAGATCAGGGTGGCTTTGAACTGACTTGTAGACCATGATAGACTTGAACTTATGCTAACTCTGCCTCCACCTTCCTAATGCTGGGATTACAGGCATGGACCATGACACCCAGCTTGCACTTGTCTTTTTAATGACAGCCTTTCTAACAGGTATGAGGTGATATATCCTCTTGGGATGAATTTAATTAGAGATAGAAAACATTTTGTATACAACTATTAGCCATTCATGTCTCTTCTTTTCAGAAGTATCTATTCAGATACTTTCCCTGTTTTGATTATATTTATTTATTTTTGGTAACAAGAATTGAACTTGTGACCTTGGATTTGCCAGGCAGGTGCTGTGCCGCTGAGCTATATCACCCAGCCCTTCTCTGTTTTTATACAGGGATATTTATCTTGCTTGGCAACTAATGTATCTTCATTTAGAAAATTGTTTCTTTGGCTGTTAGACATTTTTAGTTTGATGTAATCAAGTTTATTTTAGTTGCCTGTGTTTTTGGAATCCTACACAAGGAAGCATTGCCCAAGAAATTTCACAGAGCTTTTCCTTACGTCTTTCAGACATAAGATGTGGCGCAGTGATTTCACTGCTATGTGTCTACACAGAAAACAGGTATTCAAACAATAATTTGTACATAAATGCTCACAGTAACACTGCTCACAGTAGTCTAAAATATCCATATGTCCACTATCTAATAAATGGATAAACAACTGTGGTGAATTATTAAAATTGAATATGACTCAGCCATAAAAGCATGAAGCACCTCAAAAGCATTATGCTGAATGAGCAAAAAACAAAAAATCACATATTTCATGATTCCGTTACCGTATGTGTCCACCTTGGCAGATCCCTGGTGACAGAAAGCAGGTGGGTGTGGTCAGGAGCTGGG
>NW_004956601.1:0-973 GCF_000276665.1 Chinchilla lanigera
AAAAAAAAAAAAAAAAAAAAAAAGTCCTGAGGAAAATTTATTTATCCTAATGTGTTTGTTATGGTCCCACTTTACTGAAAATTGTTGCATTTTAATATTTTTAACAGATGAGGATCCTCATGATCAACTAAAGAAAAGAACTAGAAAGCATAAACTGAAGAAAAAATTTAAAAATTCCAATAACGTTCATGTAGAACAAACAGAATTGGAGCAACAGCAGAGCCTTTTACACGCAAAATTACAGCCACAGCATACAGATGGCCCCACAATAAGCAAAAATAAGAAAAGGAAGCTGAAAAAGAAACGGCAGATTAGAAAGAAGAGAGCCGCTGGCTTAGTGACCAAGGCCTCAAGTGCCAGCTTTACGTACCAGCCTGAGGAGAGTGACAGTGAGCAGGAAGATATCCCCAGAGCCGCTGGAGGTGGAGTCGCCAACACCACGGAGGAGGCCGCAGGGGATGTCAGCACAGAGGACGATACAGCCCCCTCCCAGGAAGTCATGGAGATCACCAACAGGAGGACCGATGGCATCCTGAATTTTCTGAGGTCAACTCAAGAAATGTATTTCTATGATGGTAGGTTTTTTTCTTGTTTTCCTTTGAGTAATGGCACTCACTTAGTATTTTGAAAAGTAACCAAGTGTAATAAAATCTATAAATGTTTACAATATAAAGCACATAAGATATTCAAAGTAAATAATTAGTTGAGGCAAAATATTTTCATTGTTTCCACCAAAGAGCTTGTGCTGTCTCCTTGGCAAATGTGGTTGGGCTTGGTGAGCATTTTTGAGTAAGTATTTGTATTGATATAGGATATGGTCCAGATAAAAATAGATATATCCTCATGGGTAGCAGTATTCACAATTATATGACACTTTACCAACCAACCAAAGAAAGCAAGTGCTCACCGGGAGCTGACATGGTGAACCCAGAACAAGGCCCTCCCAAGGACATCCAGCGGACCACATGTCAGC
>NW_004956601.1:2063-3695 GCF_000276665.1 Chinchilla lanigera
GCCAGGAGACCAGTGGAAGCATTCGTGGGAGCAGAAGATAATGATGCTGTCAGACAGAAGTCTTACCATAACTGAAAAAGATGAAAAATGGGAATCTATTCAGACAATCAAATGGAATTTCTAGACCTGAGAATTATAGTAACTGAAATTCAGAACTCAGAAGATAAGCTTAAACAGCACATCAGATTCAGCATAAAAGAGAATTAGCAACTTGGAAGACAGTTCAAAGAAAGCCCCCAGGCTCAAGGATGGAAAGAAAAACGTGGAAAGTGAAGAAAAGAGCCTGGCTGAATAGGCACAGTGAGCAGGTCTGATACCTGCAGGACTGGAGTCCAAGGAGCAGGAGAGGGACTGGGCAGGGATCCTTTCTAAAGAGATGATGGAGGGAGGAGGTTCAAAATGATAGAAGACACAGTCTCAGGTTTCACAAGTTCCATGGACTAAACCAGGTTAATACAAACAACACCACACCCAAGCGCACTGTAGTTAAGCTGTAGAAAACCAGTAGTAACATCTTAAAAGTAGCCAAAGAAATAATACTTGTCTTTACAAGGCCAGTACTGTACCTAGACCTTCAGCAGGGACAGGCGAAGCCAGGAGTTTACTTGCCTGGTTTTCCTTTGTTTATCCTAAATGCCTCGGCAGTCTTGCTTTGTTTTTGAAAGATACATGACATGAATGTAGAAAATTTAGTTTCATTGTCAGGTTTATCCTGCTGCTGTCCATGACTCTGAGTCACATGGCATACTTGGAAGGTGTTTTAAAAGGCAGACTTAAAAAAAAAAGACTTATTTGTAAGCAGAGGAGGTCATTGTTCAAACAGTGGTATTCTGCTGTCTTGTTCTCCTGTCAGAGGTCTCTGATTCTCTCTCCTGGGAGCAAAGTTTTGTATCCCAGCGGTCTCGTTCTAAGTGGAGTGCATGTCTGAGGCTTCTCTAGGAGATGAAAGTCTATCTGTAGCTTATGAAAATGAAACCAAAACTGTATTTCTAAGTGGTGCTGACTTCTTTCAGGTGTCTCCAAAGACACGGATTCAGCTGTCCATGTGGAAACTGCTGAAGAGCTGCTCCGTTGTCTTGAGTCTCACCACGTGGCTCCCTCAGATGTGCTCATTCTGGACCATATGAAAACGCTGCTACTTGTGCATGACACAGCAAGACTGCAGCGTGCCCTGCAGCTGCTCCCGGAGCACTGCACTATGCCTCTTGGTGAGTATCACACGTGTGCTCAACACGCTGCCTCACACGCACTGGTCATGGTTGCCCTGGAAACCCACCAACAACAAAGGGTCAGGAAATACAGCGGTGTACACATGTCCTGGGGAGAGTAGAATCCCACAAAGAATGGGCTTCATGTGCCTCTGCTTGATACAATTGTTGCAGAAGTGTATGGGCCATCTAATTTTTCAGACTTGTGAGGTATTGCCTCTCAGCCAATTTTTCTAAGTTTAAACAATATTAGAATTCATTTCTTTCCCGCTGGGCGTGGTGGTGCACACCTGTAATCCCAGCACTCAGGAGGCTGAGGCAGGAGGATCGTTGCGAGTTCGAAACCAACCTGAGCTACAAAGTGAGCTCAAGGCCAGCCTGAACTGCATAGCAAGACCCTGTCTCAAAAAGACAAAAAAAAAAA
>NW_004956602.1:0-3687 GCF_000276665.1 Chinchilla lanigera
ACTTTATAAGAAGGGGAAGAGACCCAAGTAGTCCACTGGATCTGTCTTACCCCATTCGCCTCTCATATTACAAGGTAGCAAGAAGGCCCTCATCAGACCCCAGGCAGTTGCCAGCGCTGCGCTCTTAGACTCCTCGGCCTCCAGAACCATAAGCTGAATAATCCTCTATCCTCTATAAATTATTCAGTCTCAGATATTTGTTATAGCAACAGAAAATGGACTAAGGCAATGTCTTTTTTTTTTTAAAGACTTCTGTATATTTGGTGTATTTCACACTTAGATATAAACACTGAAAAATAGAGGTAACCATTAATAAACAAAACTCAAACTGTCCAAGACTCCAAAGTTTGCATCCCTACCACCACACCAGAAGGCTTAGTTCTTGCCATCAAGGGACTCAAAGGATTCCTCTCCTTTTAGTGATACTGTACACTGGTGGTATGTGTTAGGTTTAAGGAAAATGGGGCTAAGGTTTGTTCATTCAAAGAGCTCCCTGCCTGTCTTTCCCTAAGTCCGGGGAAGGCCCAAGGTAGGCAGTGGTGCACAGACAGGGAACATGCACACCATGCCCTCCCATAGTTTGGTTATCCAGGCCTCGGGTTAAAGGTGACACCATCCACCAGGAGGCCCACTGACCTAAGAACTGAGCGAAGGTCACTTCCTAAAAAGCTTTGCTTCTCTGACTTAAGAGGTGAAGAACAAAGAAAATTATTCTCAAACCCTTATCGCCAGCTGATTTCTTCAGACACAGCCCACAGGGGCTTGCACGCCACTTTTGCCTTGGAGCCATGGGAAATGCCTCCAGGAGGTCCCAGCTCAGCCACGGAGCTGGCTTTCAGTCTCTAATGCTTTCAGTCTCTAGTTCAATTTAAATTCCCATTAAAAACAACTGATCTAACTGATTAAAATTTAAATCTACCCAACCTCACGTGGGGGAGAGGCGATTTGAAGGGAAAGGAGAGTGCATGTTAGAATCAAGGAGCAATGCTTTTCTTTGCTATTTTTTTTTTTTTAACTTTAAAGAGGAAAAAACAAAAATAACAATAAAACCGAGTTTCAAAACAGGTTAGTAGGAGAGTTGATAATGAATACATTGTGTATTGTCTTCACAGTCGTTATTCAGAACACAAGGTATAGGCATGATATCTTCTTCAAACGGTATTAGCGCAAACGTTTCTTTTCAGTGAACTAAGAGAAACTGGCTGCATAACTATCTTAACTATCTTGTGTACACATATTTTTTTCTTTTTCCCTTTCTTCCTATCACCTTCCTCCCATCACAGTTTACATTTTTTTTGAACAGTTTCTTCTCAGTTCACAATATCTATTGTACATTTTGGATCTTATTTACTCTTTCAGGTTCTCATATTAAGGAGACGATATGATGTTTACACATGTGGGTCTGATTTATTTCACTTAAGAGTATGGTCTTGAGTTGCATCTATTTACCTATGAAAGTCTCCAGTTTATCTTTCTTTATGGCTGAGTAGTACTCCATTATAAAAAACAAAAACTACATCAGATGGGCCTTTGGGTTGTATCCAAGATTTGGCTATTACAAACTATACTGCTGTAAACATGGGTGCATATGTATTGCTGTGGTATGATGTTTTTAATTCTTCTGGGAAGATACCCAGAAAGGGAATAGCTGGGTTGAATAGGACCTCTCATCCCAATTTTTAAAGGAATCTCCACACTCATTTCCATAGCAGTTACACCAGTCTACACTCCCACCAACAGTGGAAAAAGGTTCCTTTTTCCCCATAGCCCCTCCAGCACTTGTCATCAGTTGATTTTTTGACGATGGCCATTCTTTCTGGGGTGAGATGGAATCCCAGTGTTGCTTTCATTTGCACCTCTTGAATGACCAATGATGTTCAACATTTTTTCATGTATCTATTTGCCATTTGTATTTCTTCATCTGAGATGCCTATATTTGGATTCAACTCAGATGCCTATATTTGGATTGGGTCTTTGACTTTGGGACGTCTATTTTTGGTTTTTTTTCAATTCTTTGTATGTTCTAGATACAAGTTCTTTGAGGGACAACTGGCTACAATTTTTTCCCATTCTGTGGGCTGACTTTTCACTTTGTGGGTGACTTTTTCGGTTGTGCAAAAGCTTTTTAATAAGGTGAGATCCCCTTTGTTGATTCTTTGCAATACTTCCCTTACAGTCTGGGTTTTGTTCATCAAGTCTCTGCCTACACCTGTCTTTGAGATTTCTACCTATTTTCCTCTTCCAGCAAATTTAGTGTTTCTATTTTAATATTCAGATCTTTGATCCCTTTTGACTTTATTTTAGTGCATGTTGATAGACATGGGTCTAGTTTTAGTCTTTGGCATGTGGAAAGCCAGTTTTTCTAGCACTGTTTATTACAGAGACTATCTTTCTTCCAGCAAATGTTTGGCTTCTTTGTCAAAGATAAGATGGCTGAGTGTGGTGGTTGGGGTTGTGTATGCATTTTTTATTCTGTTCCATTGATCCTCAGGCCTGGTTTTTTGCCAGTACCACACTGATTTTATCATAGTAGCTTTATACTATAATTTCAGGTCTGAGATTGTGATGCACTCTGACTTGTCTTTGTTGCCCAGAATTGCTTTTGCCATTTTAGGTCTCTTCTGGTTCCAAATGAATTTTAGAGGTGTTTTCTCTAGATGTGTGAGGTATACTAATGGTATTTCAATTAGGATTGCATTAAATCTGTATAGTAGTTTTGGGAGTTTTCACTCCCAAAACTCCCAAAACATGGCTATTTTCACTATGTTGGTTCTTCTCATCCAAGAGCAAGGGGTATCTTTCCATCTTTTGATATCCTCTTCGATTTCCTTTCTTAGGGTACTATACTTTTCACTGTATAGATCTTTTACATCCTTTGTTAGAGTGATTCCTAAATATTTCATTTTTTTTAGATGCTATTGTGAAGGGTGTGCTTTCCCTAATTTCTCTGTGAGTTTTTTGCTTGTGTACAGGAATGCTATTGATTTTTAAGTGCTGACTTTGTATCCCGCTACACTTACTGAAGTTGGATATTAAATCTAGAAGTTTTGTTGTGGAGGTTTTGGGGTCTTCTATCTAGAGTATCATGTCATCTTCAAATAATGATAATTTAACTTCCTCCTTTCCTATCTTTATTCCTTTTATTTTTTTTCTCCTGTCTAATTGCTCTGGCTAATGTTTCCAGAACTATATTGAATAGGAGTAGTGATAATGGACATCCTTGTCTTGTTCTTGATTTTAGAGTGAAAGCTTTCAGTTTTTGACCACATGTTGTTAATATGATGTTAGCTGTTGGTTTGTCAAATAGATAGCTTTTGTAAGATTGAGGTAAGGACCACCTATTCCAATTTGCTGTAGGGTTTTTAACATGAATCGGTACTGGACTTTGTTGAAAGCTTCTTCTGCACTAATGAGATGATCATATAAATTTGTCTTTGGTTTTGTTAATATGTTGTATTTCATTTATTGATTTACATATGTTGAAACATCCCTGAATCCCTGAGATGAATCCCACTAAGTCATGATGTATAATATTGATGATTTGCTACATTGTTTGCCAGTATCTTATTAAGGATTTTTTTTGTATCTATGTTTATTGAGGAGATTAGCCTGTAGTTTTCTTTTTTGGTTGTATTCTTCTCTGGTTTTGGAATCAGGGTAATTAATACTTGCTTTCAGGAATGATTC
>NW_004956603.1:0-963 GCF_000276665.1 Chinchilla lanigera
ATAATAACTCCTAAATAATACTATCATTATTCATTCTCCTTCTAAACCTGACATATCCATAAAAGCATTCTATATTTACAAAGTAATGAAGGATCAACCTTTATTACGTAGTTCACTTGTTTGATCTAAATAAAATCTTCACGAATGGCTCCCCAGATAGTTAATGTACAACCTCATGTGAGGAAGCCAACATAATTTGCTGAGTCCCAGGGAAATATATGAAAGAAGACATTGAACGTTAAGTAGGTGTTTTCCTGAGCCTCTCCATCTATGAATATGCTTATGCATCCACTCATATAATTGGTATTGTCAAAGGGGTTTTTCAGTAGTTTAATTCTGGTAACTTCAAAACCATTACAGGATGTACTACTACATATTTAGTGATTTTAAATGCTGCAAAAATCACTTTTCAAAATTTCAAATATGAGTGTCTTATGACTGAGAAAACAGGTTTTTTTTTATTTTTGATTTTGTTTTTGTTTTTGTTTTTGTTTTTTGGTAATAGCCTTGTGCACCATTACCAGGAAATCCAGCATCATTTTGTACATTTACTTGGATTTTATATTTACAAACTAGTTTCACTGGAAAATGCTATCATTCATGTTTCCCCCCTTCTAATATATTTTTGCTTTTGTGTGTTTTCTTCATTGCATTGACCATGATGTAGAGTGTAATGCCTGGCAGAAGTATGATGCAGAAAGTCTTTAATGTATTCCTGCCTTCAAGAATGGATCACAAATTGCAAGGTGAGCTATAGGATATGATAATTCCATTTCTGAGGGGCAGTTAGGCACTTTTCATCTACTCATTTGGTAGGAAATACTCTTGTTGTTTCCTTGTAAATCACACTGATGTACAATTTTAAAATATTGTTTGCATTTATTAGCATTGGTTTTATTTTCCCAGGAGCTAGTGTACTTAATTACATTTTACAAAGTGAGTTTTTCTCAGTTTTTACCGCCC
>NW_004956603.1:1923-3277 GCF_000276665.1 Chinchilla lanigera
AATAAGTACATGATATAGTACCTAATGAGTCTTGATGTACTGCAGAGAGCTTGAAATCACATTAAATATGTTTTGAAATAAAATTTATATCAACCACAAAACGAAATTAGAAAACATTCAGTAGGAACATGATTCCACCATGCCACGATTTATTAGAAAGCTAAATATTTCCAAAGTGGTACTTATGGTATGCAACAGTCTTCTACATTAGATTTCTATAAAGATTATAGAATATGTTTCAGTCCTCATCTTCATTTTATCTGCATTTTAATAATATGGTGTTTTACTTCCTGGAGTATTTGAATATTCCATGAATGTTGAATATGCCATTTTGACCATTTATACTAATCCTAAAAGGGTTTATGCCACCTCTTTCTATTGTGATACAATACTAATGCTATCATCTCTGTAAAAATGCCTATGACACCCTGTTCAAATGTAGATATTATTACTTGTTAAATCCCTTATCCTTGCAGTTCTGTGGTAGATTCCAATTTATGTCATTGTCTGTCTCCCACCCACCTGTGCATTTTAGGAAAATGGAGATAAAATCCTAGGAATTGGATTGTGCTGTGCTATAAGCATGTTGTACAGCAAAGACATTCCCTCACCTCCATTCAAATTCAATCTGTCTGAGCACTGCTTTGTGTGAAGAATACCGTCAGGCCCTGGAAGATGAAGTGTGCCTGATCTTGTATTGACTGTAAACTGTCTGTGCCTCCAAAGAGTTGGCTTTAATCATACTTCGTGTTAAACTTCATGATGAGATGGAACCTAGAAGCAGTACGGAAGGGGAAAGGGCTTTTCTTGAGAAAATACTGCTTTTAATGGGAAGAGAAAAATAAATCAATGTAGTCTGGTGTGACATTGCCTATGTGTTATTCCAGACAATTGGTGGACAGAGATCAGTCTATTGAATTTTTGAGGCAGTCTAAAGCACGTTGGTGATACTCTGTCCCATAATACCACATAAGAATATCTGAGGACATAGATCATTGAGTGTATTTTGGTTTAGTTTCTAGCAGCGGAAAAGACAAACAAAGAAAGATGAGTAAGAATGAAATAAAAGGAAAATAAATGGGAGTGCATTTCAAAGGGAAAAAGGTGTTTTACAACCTAGCAGCACCACTCAGGATAACAAATAATTTGATAAGTGGAGGAAGATTTTTATAATTCCTTTCTACAAGATTTTTTCCATTTCCTGGATGGATGGATGGAGTGAATATCAAATAAAGTGAGAATGCAAAAATAGGACGCATTGGTGATTGCTCCTACCTGTGTCATTGGTGATTTCAGTGTCTGCACAAGGGATGCAATCAAAACAGCAGGCAGCCTTTCCCTCCTGAGGGCTTTT
>NW_004956603.1:3377-4512 GCF_000276665.1 Chinchilla lanigera
TATTGTGATACAATACTAATGCTATCATCTCTGTAAAAATGCCTATGACACCCTGTTCAAATGTAGATATTATCACTTGTTAAATCCCTTATCCTTGCAGTTCTGTGGTAGACTCCAATTAATGTCATTGTCTGTCTCCCACCCATCTATGCATTTTAGGAGAATGGAGATAAAATCCTAGGAATTGGATTGTACTGTGCTATAAGCATGTTGTATAGCAAAGACAAACCCTCATCTCCAATCAAATTCAATCTGTCTGAGCACTGCTTTGTGTGAAGAATACCGTCAGGCCCTGGAAGATGAAGTGTGCCTGATCTTGTATTGACTGTAAACTGTCTGTGCTTCCAAAGAGTTGGCTTTAATCCTACTCTGTGTTAAACTTCATGATGAGATGGAACTTAGAAGCAGTACAGAAGGGGAAAGGGCTTTTCTTGAGACAATACTGCTTTAAATGGGAATAGAAAAATAAATCAATGTAGTCTGGTGTGACGGTGCCTATGTGTTATTCCAGACAATTGGTGGACAGAGATCAGTCTATTGAATTTTTGAGGCAGTCTAAAGCAAATTGGTGGGGGCTGGGGATTTAGCTCAGAGGCAAAAGCGCCTGCCTGGCATGCGCAAGGTCGTGAGTTCGGTTCCCGGTACTGGAGAAAAACCAAAAAAAAAAAATAGATAAAGCAAATTGGTGATATTCTGTCTCATAATACCAAATAAGAATATCTGGGGACATAGATCATTGAGAGAGTGTATTTTGGTTTAATATCTAGCAGTGGAAAAGACAAAGAAAGATGAGTAAGAATGAAATAAAAGGAAACTAAATGAAAGTGCATTTCAAAGGGAAAAATGTGTTTTCCAACCTAGCAACAGCACTCAGGATAACAAATAATTTGATAAGTGGAGGAAGATTTATATCATTGGTGCTTTCTACAAGATTTTTTTCATTTCCTGGACGGATGGATGGATGGATGGATGGAATGAATATCAAATAAAGTGAGAATGCAAAAACAGGACGCATTGGTGATTGCTCCTACCTGTGTCATTGGTGATCTCATTGTCTGCACAAGGGATGCAATCGAAACAACAGGCAGCCTTTCCCTCCTGAGGGCTTTTTCTAAATCCAGGATTGCAACTCTCA
>NW_004956604.1:0-1549 GCF_000276665.1 Chinchilla lanigera
AGCATAGCCAGTGTACGCCCATACTTAGTTTCAGTAGGGAAGCTCACCGCAGCACTTACAAGGTTGGGACTGGTTCAGGGAGTTTGGGGAAGAAAGTTGTTCTTTTCATTCCAAATGGGATTTACTGCTTTCTAAGGGAGCATGCATAGGACTGGTGTGCAGTGTATTCCAACCATGATAAGTTGCCTATTCCCAGGAAGCACTCACTGTAGGAAACCTATACCACCCACAGGAAACATTCTGCCTTGGTCTGGAAAGGGTGGAAACACACTCACTCTTGTGCTCATATGCGCCTAAGGGAAAAGAATGACATGTGTGCACTGATGTGTGAAAACTAGCAGGGAGAGCATAGCCAGTGTACTGTCATACTTAGTGTCAGTAGGGAAGCTCACCACAGCACTTAGAAGGTTGGGACTGTCTCAGGGACTTTGGGGCAGAAAGTTGTTCTTTTCTTAGCAAACGGGATTTACTGCTTTCTAAGGGAGCATGTATAGGGCTGGTGTGCAGTGTATTCCACCCATTCTAAGCTGACCATTCCCAGGAAGGATTCACTGTAGGAAACCTATACCACCCAAAGGAAAGATACTGCCTAGCTCAGGTAAGGGTGAAAAGACACTCACACTTGTGCTCATATGCCCCTAAGGGAAAGGAATGCCATGCGTGCATTGCTGTGTGAAACATAGCAGGGGGAGGATACCGAGTGTACTCCCATACTTAGTTTCAGTAGGGAAGCTCAGCACATCATTTAGAAGTTTGGGACTGTTTCAGGGAGTTTCGGACAGAAAGTTGTTCTTTTCCTTCCAAACGGGATTTAATGCTTTCTAAGGGAGCATGTATAGGGCTGGTGTGCAGTCTATTCCACCGATTCTAAGTAGAGTATTCCCAGGAACCACTCACCGTAGGAAAGGTATACCACCCACAGGAAACATTCTGCCTTGCTCAGGTAAGGGTGGAAACACACTCACTCTTGTGTTCATAGGCGCCTATGGGAAAGGAATGCCATGGGAGCATTTCTGTGTGAAACCTAACAGGGAGAACATAGCCAGTGTACTCCCATAATTACATTCAGTAGGGAAACTCACCAGAGCACTTAGAAGGTTGCTACTGTTTCAGGGAGTTTGGGGCAGAACGTTGTTCTTTTTCTTTCCAAACGGGATTTAATGCTTTCTAAGGGAGCAAGTATAGGGCTGGTGTGCAGTGTATTCCACCCATTCTAAGTTCACTATTCCCAGGAAGCACTCAGTGTAGGAAACCTATACCACACACAGGAAACATTCTGCCTTGCTCAGGTAAGGGTGGAAACTCACTCTTGTGTTCATATGCGTCTAAGGGAAAGAAATGCCATGGGTGCATTGCTCTGTGAAACCTAGCAGGGAGAGCATAGCCAGTGTACTCTCATACTTAGTTTCAATAGGGAAGCTCACCAGAGCACTTAGAAGGTTGTGACTGTTTCAGGGAGTTTGGGGCAGAAAGTTGCTCTTTTAGTACCAAACGGGGTTTACTGCTTTCTAAGGGAGCATGTATAGGGCTGGTGAGCAGTGTGTTCCAC
>NW_004956604.1:2378-3551 GCF_000276665.1 Chinchilla lanigera
ATCCGGGATTTACTGCTTTCTAAGGGAGCATGTATACGGCTGGTGTGCAGGGTGTTCCACGCATTCTAAGCTGACTACTCCCAGGAGGCACTCACTGTAGGAAACCTATACCACCCACAGGAAACATTCTGACTTGCTCAGGTAAGGGTGGAAAGTCACTCTTGTGTCCATATGCGTCTAAGGGAAATAAATGCCATGGGTGGATTGCTCTGTGAAACCTAGCAGGGAGAGCATACATAGTGTACTCCCATACTTAGTTTCAGTAGGCAAGCTCACCACAGCACCTACAAGTTTGGGACTGTTTCAGAGAGTTTCGGGGAGAAAGTTGTTCTTTTCGTTCAAATGGGATTTATGCATTCTAAGGTAGCATGTATAGGGCTGGTGTGCAGTGTATTCCACCCATTCTAAGTTGCCTATTACAAGAAGCACTCACTGTACGAAACCTATACCACGCACAGGAAACATTCTGCCTTGCTCAGGTAAGGGTGGAAACACACTCACTGTTGTGCTCATATGCCCATACGGGAAAGGAAGGACATGGGTGCATTGCTGTGTGAAACCTAGCAGGGAGAGCATAGCCAGTGTACTCGCATACTTAGTTTCAGTAAGGAAGGTCACCACAGCACTTACAAAGTTGGGACTGTTTCAGGGAGTTTGGGGAAGAAAGTTGTTCTTTTCGTTCCAAACGGGATTTACTGCTTTCTAAGGGAGCATGTATAGGGCTGGTGTGCAGTATATTCCACTCATTCTAAGTTGCATATACTCAGGAAGCACTCACTGTAGGAAAACTGTACCACCATTAGGAAACATTCTGCCTTGCTCAGGTAAGGGGGGAAACACACTCACTCTTGTGCTCATATGCGCAAAAGCAAAAGGAATACCATGGGTGCATTGCTTTGTGAAACCTAGCAGGGAGAGCATAGCCAGTGTACTCCCATAATTAGTTTCAGTGGGGAAGCTCACCAGAGCACTTAGAAGGTTGGGACTGTTTCAGGGAATTTGGGGCAGAAAGTTGTTCTTTTGTTGCAAATGGGTTTTACTGCTTTCTAAGGGAGTATGTATAGGGCTGTTGAGCAGTGTATTCCACCCATTCTAAGTTGCCTATGCACAGGAAGCACTCACTGTAGGAAACCTATGGCACCCACAGGAAACATTCTGCCTTGCTCAGGTAAG
>NW_004956605.1:0-3512 GCF_000276665.1 Chinchilla lanigera
GCCCACCCACCCCCACCATTGCTGGAGTGACACTGAGCCTTAGTGAACCCTGAGAGCTTCAGGAGCCTCAGTCCGTAGGAACCCCGGTGCCTGGCCCATATTCCTACACTTCAGGTCAGGCAGCCAATGGAGGAAGTTCCCAGGATGTCTTGGTTACTTTTCTCTCATTGCTGAGACAAAATACCCAATGCCCAAAATGAAGGAAGGAAAGGTTTATTTAGCTTACAGTTTGTGGAGGTTTCAGTCCATACTTGGCTGGCTCCGAGGCAGAAGATAGCAAAGCAACAAGAGCAAAGGGGGAATGGCAGCGGAACAGCAAAGCAGCCAGAGCAAAAGGGAAGAATCACGGCAAGCAGCCTCTTTCTTCCCTTACTTTGTAAACAGGCTACCCCCACCTAAGGCCCGTGTAGCTCTCACATAATCTCCATGCCCTCCTCTTCCACAGGCTCAGCATGTATACAAAGTAAGCACCGTGGCTTCCTGCTGAGTCACTTAGCCAAACCTCTAGACCCCCCAAGTTGACACAATGTTTCAACCATAACATAGGACAGGGCAATAGAATTGTCCAGAGGAACCCAGGGTAAATCCACCCTAACAAAGGGAAGTGCTTTGCATACAAACTCATGATTTACAATTGGTTCTGTTACGTAACTATAGGCTTTGCTCCTATGATCTAAAGTACAAAATCAATAGTTACATTTGGTCAATTTCTAATTTGTGCTTATTGCTAATTGTACCATGGAAGCTAGGAAGTCATATCTGTTGTAATCAGTTGTCTCCCTTGTGTGACTATATTGGGAAGCTCTCAGGTAATAACCTCACCACAGTCCTACAACAAAAGACTAGGGACTGAGCTGAACAGAAATGAACATCCCACTCTCAATTAATTGGGAAGGCAGGATCTCAGGAGAGACACAAACCAAGAGTCTCCTACGCAGAGAAGATATCTCTGAAGTACAGACTTTTCCTGGAGAGGCCTTGATATTAGGGATATAGGGACCTAGCACCAAATACCACAAGGATCACTACAGAAAAGAAACTTTAAAAGTTTTTTGAAATAGAAAATGTCAAAATGAAGGAGCAAAATGCAATCTCAGACCTCTAGCCCATCCAGAACAACTCCAGGAGACATCGACACAGAAGAGCTTAGACGTTAAGCACCTGAAATTTCTGAAATGATAGCAAATGAAGTAAAGAAACAACTCCATCAGGTTATAGAAGAAATCACATCAGAAAAAACTCTCAGGTAAAACAAAGAAATGACAACCATAATGAAAGAGTTTCTCAGCATATCTAAAGAAGACATAGGTAAAAAAATATATGGAGAGGAGCATAGAAAAAAGATAGAAACCTTGAATGAACAATATAGGAAAGAATTAGAATGCATGAAACAGATTCAAGCAGATATCCAGGAAATTAAAAATTCCTTTGAAAGCTGGCAAAACTGGTTGAAAAAACCTGAAGATGGACTTTCAGACATTGAAGACATCACTGCAGGTAGCAATTGTGAAGGAAAGATCCCTTAAAAATAACAAGGAATTAGGAAATAACAATTGAACAGCTGCAAGATGATGCAAGGAAAAACAATATAAGATTGATAGGTGTCAAGGAAAAATCAGGAGTCAGCACGGATGACAAAAAGATTATTAGCGAAGTAATAGCAGAAAATTTCCCAAGCATGGAAAAGAAATCTGATGTATTGCTAAGTGAGGCATATAGAACTCCAATTAGCCATAAGCAAAATAAATCTACACCCAGACATATAATAATCAATATCCCAGAAACTCAGCACAAGAACAGAATATTAGAAGCTGTTAGAGGAAAACAAAAAACAAAAAAAAAAAAACAAAAAACAGATCTCCTATAAAGGAAAGCCCATCAGGATCACAGCAGATTTCTCAACACAAACCGTGAAGTCAAGAAGAGCTTGGAGTGGAGTATTTCAAGTCATGAAAGAAAACAACCTCCAACTCAGAGTGATGCACCCTGCAAAACTATCTTTCAAAATTAATGGAGAAATAAGATATTTCCGTGACAAAGAACAACTAAAGAAATTCATGATCATGAAGCCAAACTTACAAAGAATACAGAAAGATATTCTAGAAAGAGATAAAATGACAACAATTCCAAGAACAACAATAGAAAGGAATCACCAAGCAGGGCAACTAGGGGGAAAAGTAGAGAACCAACAGCAGGAAACTATCACAACAATAAGCCAGTACATAGCAGTTATAACCATTAATGTAAATGGTCTCAATTCACCAATCATAAGAAACACACTGGCAGAGTGGATCAAGAAACAAAATCCAACAATATGCTGTATACAAGAAATACATTTAACTCAAAAGGAAATTCATAGACTGAAAAATCAAAGGATAGAAAACGATACCACATGTGACAGAACACCCCCCCAAAAAAGGTGTAGCCATTCTGTTTGTAGACAATGTGAACTTCAAACTAAGAATGATCAAAACAGATAAAGAAGGTCACTATATAACTTGTTAGAGGAAAACTGTAAGAGAAAGAGATAACAGTCATAAATATATATGCACCAAATACATGAGCACCCAACTATATAAGACAAATTTTAACAGATCTAAAAAAATCAAATAAATACTAACACAATTGTAATGAGGGACTTTAACACCCCATTGTCACAAAGAGATAGATCAACTAGACAAAAAATCAGCAAAGAAATAACAGAACTAGGGGTGAGGGATTTAGCTCAGCGGCACAGCGCCTGCCTGGAAAGTGCAAGGTTGTAAGTTCAATTCCCGGTACTGGAAAAAAACCACACACACACAAAAAAAATAACAGAACTAAAACATACTTGAGAACAAATAGACTTAGTAGACCATTACAGAGTGTTTCATCCAACAGCATCAGAATACATATTCTTCTCAGTTGAACACGGGATGTTTTCAAAAATAGACCATATACTCACACATAGAACATGCTTAAGTAAGTGCAAAGGAATTGGAATTATCCATGTATATTATTGGATCATAGTGCAATGAAACTATAAATTAATGAAAAAAGAAATTGCAAAAACTCCATAAATACATGGAAATTAAATAACACCCCCCTGAACAATCAATGGGGCACAGAAAAAATTAAAGAAGAAATTAAACAATATTTACAGATCAAACAAAAATGCAGATACAACTTACTGGAACCCGTGGGATGCAATGAAAGCAGTCCTCAGAGGGAAATTTATATTGGTGAATTCTTACATCAGGAAAACAGAATGAGCACAAATAAACAAACTTATGCTGCACCTCAAGCTTCCAGAAAAAGAAAAGCAAGTCAAGCCCAAAGAAGGGAGGAAAGTATAAACATCAGAGCAGAAATTATTTATCTTTTAGGGTTTAATTATTTATCATTTTGGTTTTGAGGAGGAGCCAGAAATCACATGGTGCCTGATCCAGTGAATAAGGTAGATGAGGACGCAGCGTCCTGTTGTAAGTTGAAGGACATAGCTGTAAGCATTTTGAGTGGATTCAGGACACAGA
>NW_004956606.1:0-1060 GCF_000276665.1 Chinchilla lanigera
TACTCTTTTAATGGTTGGTTTTTATTTATTTATTTTCTTTGTACCAGGAATTGAACTCAGGACCTTGCACTTGCCAGGCAGGAACTTGTGCCACTGAGCTATATCCCAGGGCCTATGTTCTACTATTTTAACCTCAGTCCTATAAGTAACTAGTACACAGGGCTTGCTCTCTGACCTTATGTTGATGTCTTTCTACCCAGGTTGGTGGTCTAGATTTTTTCTGTTTTGTTTTGTTTTGTTTTGAGACAGGCTCTTGGTATGTAGTTCAGGCTGGTCTTGAGCTCATTATATAGTTTGAGATCACTATGTAGCCTTGAACTTGCAGCAATTCTCCTGCATCAGCCTCCTGAGTGCTGAGATTACAGGCAAGTGTCACTACACCCAGACTTGAAGTGAATTCTTTTTTTTTAATTTAGCTTTTTGAGACAGGCTGTCACTATGCAGTAAAAATACCACTCTAATGCTTTAGTTTGTCTATCTTGTGCTGAGAAAGTATGCAGGTAAACAGACCAGGGTCTTTTGGGGGCAATCTTGAGGATTATTAATCAAAATGGCTGCAGTGAGGTCAAGCTGGATCCCTATAGTATCTGTTACATTCCAGAAATCGAACTCAGGACCTCGTGCTTGCCAGGCAGGCGCTATGCCACTGAGCTATATCTCCAACCCTTTTTTTTTTTCCTGCTGCATTCTTTCAACATTTACTCTTTTATTTTCTTTTTTAAGACAGGGTTTCACTAGGCAGTCAAGGCTGACCTTGAACCTGTGCCCCTCCTGTCTCAGCCTCCCTCAGGACTGGGATTACAGATGAATGCTACCAGAGCTACCTTCAATATGTTTTTTGTTTGTTTGTTTGTTTGTTTGCGGTACCGGGGATCGAACTTATGACCTTGTGTTCGCCAGGCAGGCGCATATGCCACTGAGCTATATCCCCAGCCCTCAACATGTGTTTTTGAAAAAAATTTTTTTCCCGGTGCTAGGATACCAGGACTTCTCACATGCTAGGCAAGAGCACTACCACTGCTGGGCGATGCAGAGAGTTCAAGGCCAGCTTTTCTCAAAA
>NW_004956606.1:2485-3721 GCF_000276665.1 Chinchilla lanigera
GGATTTAGTTTATACATGTACTAAACTAAGAGGCATTCTCTCAAATTAGTTTATTATTATTATTTTTTAGGTTTTTTTTTTTTATCTTTTTGGTCTTTTTGAGACAGGGTCTCACTATGCAGCTCAGGCTGGCCTTGAGCTCACTTTGTAGCCCAGGCTGGTCTCGAACTCCAAATGATCCTCCTGCCTCAGCCTCCCAAGTGCTGGGATTACAGGTGTGTGCTACCACACCCGGCTTCTCAAATGAGTTTAAATGCACTTTATTTTTAGACAACGTACATGATGTGTTTTTTTCCCTAAAAAGCAATGCCTCCACTCCAAATAAACCACTGTCAAAATAAGCGAAGCATTCAAGATGACTGCAATGCCATTTGTGTAAAATCCTGGCATTGCGGGGATGACAAGCAGCAGCCAGTTATGACAAGTGACAGAGCCAAGGTAACCACCGAATCTGTGAACATTTTTCCACTTCTAAACCACCCTTACAGAAAATCATAAGTGGGGTCACACCATCCTTACGGCAGTCCAGGAAAACAACCATGCAGTCGGGATACATGTCTGCACCAGTAAAGAACTCATAGTTTTTGAAATTAGCAAGGATGTGCTTGGTTTGTTCTGCAGCCCCTGTCATACACAGTTTTACTCCTCTTGGTCTTTGTTCTTCGAGTCTGCCTTGGATTGATTTCATATCATCTTTTTTGTTTGTTTGTTATTTTGTTTTTTCTCCGGCACCGGGAATCGAACTCACGAACTTGCGCTTAGCCAGGCAGGCGCCGTGCCACTGAGCTAAGTCCCGAGCTCGATTTCATGTCATCTTTGATGTACGTCTTGTAGCCCTCTTTTGCGAAGCTGGTTTACAGCAAGTGCTGGCTCACGGCGACGTCGACACCAGTGACCACTGGGCTTTGTGTGTCTTCACCCTCTGGGCCTGCAGCGGAGGCGTTTGCACCCCCGAGCGAGTCACCGATGTTACCCTCTGTTCCACTGACCATCGTGCCCTCCACCTCCGGGCACAATCCGAACGTGATCTCCTGGGTCTTGTAAATATCAGAGAACATCTCACCGTGGCTGACGAGGTCCCGGTAGGTACTCGCGGCGCTTGCAAGCTCAGCAGGAGCCGGGAGCTCAGAGCCAGCACGGTGCAGCCCGAGCGGTGCTCGGGGGACAGGGAAGCGGGCGAAAAAGTAGTTGCTTTTTTTGTTTGTTTGTTTTTCTGGTACCGGGAATCGAACTCAC
>NW_004956607.1:0-972 GCF_000276665.1 Chinchilla lanigera
CCTATATTTGTTTATTGGAGTAAACAACTTGAAAATAACCAGATATAATACAATGTCCACTGTTAATTTCCTATCACTTCTTCTGAAATTCTGTACTGGTTTTATTGTTTTTATGTTTTGCTTATGTCTGTGTGTTGGTTAATATGTTTTGGTTCTTTTATTTTTAAAATTTGAAAAAGTAGTTTAGTAGGAGTGTAGTTGCCTGTCACATGCAAAAGAAATTTTGGGATTCTGTCTTCTCAGGTAGCTACTCTCTCATCAAAAATTTCATGGTAGACACTGAAAGATGGGTACATCCAACTTGACCAAGTAAGATACATTTGGGATTATCACACAATGTGCTGTATTTATACAGGACTTTTTTCTGCTTTTTATTATTGCAGATGACAGAAACTCAAGTAATATAATCTCTAAGCAAACGAAAAAAGCAAAAATATAATTCATTAGTTCACAAAAGTCAATCATGGTTAGACACAGGAGTTCAAATGAAGTTTCTCAGGATCTTTGACTCTATTACTTTTATGCTCAGAAGGCTGACATGATATAATCTTCCAGAAATATGTCACAATATGTATTTATCTGTTGATGGATATATAATGTAAGACTGAATTATTGTGAATTCCTCTGCTATAAACATGGGTATGTATATATGACTGCAGTATGACAATTTTCACTGTTTTGAAAAAATACCTAAAAGGGAAATAGCTAGGTCTAGAGGAACTTCCACTTTCAGCTTTTGATGAATCTCCATACTGATTTCCATAGTGGTTGTATCAGTTTACAGTCCCTCAATAATAGAGCACATTTCCTTTCTTCCAATAGCTTCACCAGCATTTGTTACTGGTTGCTTTCTTAAAAATAGCCATTCTTTCTGGAGTGAGAGGGAATCTCAGTGTAGTTTAAAGTTGCATTTCTCAAGTGGCCAGAAATGTTGAACAATTGTTGCCCATGTTTTAATTGAGTCTTTAAATT
>NW_004956607.1:2603-3687 GCF_000276665.1 Chinchilla lanigera
GCATACAATTTTTGTCCTTTCTTCAATTTAGGTGATGTATTACATTTATTGATTTGCATATAATGATCTATCCTTGTATCCCTGGAATAAATCCTATTTGGTCATGATGTATGGTCTCTTTGATGATTTGTTGCATTCTTTCTGCCACTATCTTATTCAGGATTTTTGCATCTGTGTTCATTAAAGAGATTTGCCTATAGTTTTATTATTTGGTTGGGTCCTTTACATATTTTGGAATCAGGGTAATGTTGGCTTCCAAGAATGACTGTGGGAGGACTAATTCCCTTTTGATTTTATTGAAGAGTTTGAGTAGTGTCATTAGATCTTCTCTAAAATTCCCATAGAATTTGCCACTGAATCCATCAGGACCTGGCATTTTTTAGTTGGTGTTTTTTTATTATTACTTCTTCAATTTCATTGAATGATATTGACTAAGCCAAGGTTGTTATGTCTTTTTGGTTTAGCTTTGATAGTTCATATGTGTCTAAGAATTTACCCATTTTCACTGAAATTTTTATTTTACTAGAGTTCAGGTTCTCAAAGAAGTTACAGTAATCTTCCAGATTCTAGCATAATTGTTATTCATTCTCTTTTTTCATTTACATTTGCATGGATTTTGGTCTTTTCTTTCCTTATGTTGGTGAGATTAGCTAAGGCATGCCTATTTCATTAAATCTTTCTAAGAACCAACTCTGTGATTCATTCACTCCTTGTATTTTTTAGTCTTATTTTAATTAATTTCTTTCCTGATCTTCATAATTTATTTTGGGTTTGGATTGTTTCAGGACTTTAAAGTGAACCCTTGAGTTACATATTTGGGCTCATTCTGTTTTTCTGACATGGGAATTTACTGCTATGAACTTTATTCTCAGGACCGCTTGTGTTCTATAGGTTCTGGTATGCTATACTGACATTATTGCTTTATTTTAGAAACTGTAATTTCTTTTGTAATTTCACATGTACCCATTGTTGTTAAATAGGATATTGTATAATTTCAGTGTGTGTGCCTAGTTTATGTGTTTTTTGCCCATTGATTTCTATTTTCATTGCACTATGATCTCCTAATATGAATGAAATAATTTCA
>NW_004956608.1:0-1189 GCF_000276665.1 Chinchilla lanigera
GTCGCAGGAGGATCGCTGTGAATTCAAACTCAGCCTGAACTGCAGGCTGAACTGCAGGCTGAGAGATCCTGTATCCAAAAAAAAAAAGGGGGGTGCGGGTGGAGGGGCTGGGGATTTAGCTTAGCGGCACAGCGCCTGCCTGGCAAGTGCAAAGTCATGAATTCGATTCCCGGTACCAGGAAAAAAAAAAAAGTTCCAGAGGAAGATGACATAAAAAAATTGTTTCTTTTCTTTTTTTTTTTTTTCTCATTCCTTTTCTTTCTTTTTTTTTCTTTTTGGGCCAGAGATGTAGCTCAGCGGGCACAAGTGCCTGCCTGGCAAGTGCAAGGTCCTGAGTTCGATTCCCAGTACCAAAAATAAATAAATAAATAAAACTCACTCTTTCTTTTTTTTTCTTTTTTAATTTTGTTTGGTGTTGTACTGGGGTTACAGAGGTACTGAAGGGCTCTGCTTAAAACCAGGTGTTTTCAAGTTGCTAAACTGCCCAGCGTGGCCTTAAGTTTGCAATTCTCCTGCCTCAGCCTCTTAAAATGTTGAGAATCACAGACTTGCCCTGCCACCCCCAGCTTCCTCCCCCTTTTCCCAAGGACTGTAATCTTGGGGCCTGGCCATCATGATGTCACCCACCCCTAGTGAGCTCCCAGAAGCCCAACCTCCAAGTCCATTACAAGGGGGGCTAGGATTCCAAATAGGAGTTGGGGGGCCCCAGGCTTTTAGCTGGCCACACTGATCCCATAGATTAAATGTCTGTCAGCCGGGCGTGGTGGTGCACGCCTGTAATCCCAGCACTCGGGAGGCTGAGATAGGAGGATCGTTGTGAGTTCGAGGCCAGCCTGGGCTACGAAGTGAGCTTAAGGCCAGCCTGAACTGCATAGTGAAACCCTGTCTCAAAAAAAGACAAAAAAAAAAAATGTCTGTTAGCGCCAGGCCGCCGTGTGGGCAGTGCCCAGGGCAGGGTGGGGTCACAATCCCAGTCACTTCTGTGTCTTCAGACCCCAGCAATGGATACACAGTTGTGAGTAAGAGGGGAGGATCACAGGAGAGTCCCCGGAACGATTCCAGAATCAGAATGGAATAAAAGCTGAGTGTGATGGCATATGCTTGTCATCTCAACACTGGGCAGGCTGAGGCAGGAGGATCGCTGCACATTTGAGGTCAGCCTGGACTATGTAGTGAGTTCCAGGCCACC
>NW_004956608.1:2677-3739 GCF_000276665.1 Chinchilla lanigera
AAAGAAAGAAAGAAAACAAAACAAAACAAAACAGAACAAAAGAAAAAAGAAAAGAAAAAAAAAGCTGTCGGTGCTACATTAGGGCACCAACTCCAAATCCAGAGCGGCTCTGAGCCTGTGGCGCCTGCGCTTCCCTTCGGGCTTCCAGCCATCAGAAACGCCGCCCTCCCCGCCGTTCCCAGGCCCCTGAGAAATAAAGCCGACCTGGAAACCCCTCCCAGCCTCCATCAATCACAGCTCTAAAGAAAACAAATGGCACCAGAGCGCTGCACTTTCTCACGGGACCTCCCGCTTTCGGTCACGGGTCCCGGCTTCTGGAGACGCCCACCTTGCCTCCGTGCCTCCGTGCCTCGGTTCCTCCCTGACATCCCGAGTGCGAGAGGCCTGGGTTGCCAGTGCCGCCCCCCCTCACACACACATACACGTGTGAGGCAAAAAGGAAAATCAGTATACACCATGGAGCTCTGTGACAGAATGTTCTAGCAATCCACCCAGCATGGTGACACCCATCTGTCATCCCAGCCACTCAAGAGGCTGACGCAGGAGAATCGCCATAAGTTCCAGACCAGCTTGGAATATATAGTGCATTTAAGGCCAACCTGAATACGTAGTGAGACCCTCTCTCCAAAAAAAAAAAAAAAAAAAAAAAAAAAAGAAAAGAAAAGAAAAAGAAAAGAAAAGAAAGTTTTTAGCAATCAGCCAAGCATGATGGCTCACATATGGAATTTCAGCTACTCAGGAGACAGAGGAGGCTGGGAGGCTGAGGCAGGAGAATCTTTAGCTCAAGGGGCAGCCTGAGGAACTTAGTTCCAGCTCTAAATAAATAAATAAATGCCAGGAGCAGTGCTACATATCTGCCATCCCAGCACTCGGGAGACTGAGGCAGGTGGATCACTGAGTTTGAGGCCAATAATGAGATAATGAGACACTGTCCCAAAAAAGGGAAAAAAAAATGAGTCCAGGTATGGTAGCGCACACTTGTAATGCCAGCACTCGGGAGGCTGAGGCAGGAGGATCCTTGCAAGTCTGAGACCAGCCTGGGCTACAAAGTGAGCCCAAGGC
>NW_004956609.1:0-1072 GCF_000276665.1 Chinchilla lanigera
TGGTTTGGTATGATGCTTGCCTCCAGAAATGAGTTAGAGAGAATTGTTTCCATTTCCATTTCATGGAAGAGTTTGAGGAGGGTTGGTGTTAAATCTTCTCTGAATTTCTTGTAAAATTTTGCTGTGACTCCATCAGGACCTGGGCTTTTCTTTGTCAGTAGGTTTTTAATCATGCTTTCAGTCTCATTAATTGATATTGAGTTGTTCAGGAATTTGATATCTTTTTGACTCAAACTTGGTAATGTGTACACATCTAGGAATCTGTCCATTTCTTCTGAGTTTTCTGTCCTATGGGAGTAAAGATTTTCAAAGTAGGTATTAATGATCTTCTGAATTTCTGTGGAATCTATAGTAATTTCATCCTTTTCATTACTTATTGCATGAATCTGAGGTCTTCCTTTTCTTGGTAAAGTTGGCTAGGGGTTTATCAATTTTACTTATTCTTTCAAAGAACCAGCTCTTTGATTCATTTATTTTTGGGAGGATTTTCTTTGTCTCAGTTGCATTAATTTCTGCCCTACTCTATAATCTCCTCCCTTCTTTGGGCCTTGGGCCTGACTTGTTCTTCTTTTTCCTAAAAGTTTAAGATGTAGCATTAGGCTAATTATTTGTTCTCTTTCTGCTTTTCTTATGTGTGAATTCACTGCTATAAATTTCCCACTGAGGACTGCTTTCATTGCATGCCATAGATTCTGTTAAGTTGTAGTTATATTTTCATTTCTTTGTAGGTATTTTTTAATTTCCTCTTTAATTTCTTCTGTGACCCATTGGTTGTTCAGGAAGTTGTTTAATTTCCAAGTATTTATGGAGTTTTTGGAGTTCCTTTTGTTGTTAATTTCCAATTTCAGTGCACTGTGTTCAGATAATATGCACGGGATGATTTCAATTCTTTTGCATTTTGGAAGGTATGCTCTATGGGCTAAGATGCGGTCTATTTTAGAGAAAGACCCATGTGCTGCTGAGAAAAATGTGTATTCTGATGTTGTGGGATGGAACAGTGTGTATACATCTACTAAGACCATTTGTTCACAGCTTTGGTTCAGATCTGTTATTTTCTTGCCTGCCTCCTTGT
>NW_004956609.1:2192-3591 GCF_000276665.1 Chinchilla lanigera
TTCAAGCAGTTTTGGTAGCTTTCAATGGCAGCTTTATTTTCCTGGAAGTCTCTCTGAACCTGGTTCATGCATTCTAAGTCCTTTCTATATTTTTCATTGAATGCTTCTGTCCCTTGCCTTTGTTCTTCTATTTTCATATATGTTTCTTCTTCAGAGTTTTTGAGCAGCTCCTTCATTATTTTTGTCCTTTCATTTTTTGCTTAAGAGATTATTTCTATCTCATCTCTTCTATGGCCTTTTGGGGTTGTTTCTTTACTTCCATTGCAATCATTTCAGCTCTTTCAGGCATGTGTTTACCAAGTTCGCCTATGTTGATGTCTCCTGGATGTGTTCTGAGTGGAGTGGAGTTCTGGGGTTGTGTTTTATCTCTTCATTTTGTCATGTTTGCTACTGGATGCAGAAAGCTCAGTTTCCCTCTTCAATAGCTGCACAGCAAAGGCCACTACTGTCCCTAGTTTTCCTGTTGGTCAGATTTGCCCCTTACTGACCTCTGAGAAGCACTACTTAGTCTCAGGTTTTCTGGCAGTTGTTGATTTGTATCTAGTTATCCCCATTCTCAGAAATGGGTGTTGGTGTCAGCTGATGGCCAGCCATCTGATGCAGCATTTCAGTTCAGGGCACGTGCAGTTCAGGGCATGTGCACAGCCCAGACTCAGGTTGCACTGGTGTGACAATCCTGGTGCAGTGGACCTATGTCCCCAAGCAGTTCAGGGTACCGGCAAAATCCAGACACAAACTGCAGGGTTGACAGTTTGTGAACCACCTGATTCTGTGTCTCCAGTCAGTTCAGGACACATACTGGAACCAGATGCAGGCTGGATGGGTAGCAATCACAGACTGCCCATGCCTTTGACCCTCTAGTGGGTCCAGGAGAAAGTTAAGCACGGAGTCGAACAGCTGGACCAGCAGCTCTTGGAGCACTCACTCACTTGGCATAGGGCATGCACTTGGAGAGGCCACACGTGCTGACCCCAGACAGGGAAATCCCTAGGGCTTCTGAGTGAGGATCTCCTGTCTTCCGTGGGTGCAGGGAATGCAGAGACTCAGTCTGTAATGGTGGCGGGGTCCTGGTTCACCCGCTCTGCCCTCAGGAAGTAGATGGAAATACCTGGCTCTCTCCACGAGTTTCAGCTGGGAATCGTCCCAGTGTGAGTGAATCACAGACTTGAACCACGGGACCTGCAGCTCTTGGAGCACTCGTACACTCGGTGCACAGCATGCAGGGAAGGGCTACATGCACCCTGCCCCTCAAGCCAGAGAAGTCCCCGGGGCTTTTGAAGGAGGATCTCCTGTGTGCTGCGGGTGCCTGGAGGGCAGAGACTCAGTCTGTAAGGAAGGAAATTCTTGAGCTACTTAAAAACAAAGCTTTTATTCTATATTACTCCCCCTTCTGGTCATA
>NW_004956610.1:0-285 GCF_000276665.1 Chinchilla lanigera
GAGAATCCAACTCAGGATCTCACGCTTGCCAGGCCTCACTGTGCCGCTGAGCTAAATCCCCAGCCCCCAGAGTAACAGCTTTAAGTGTAACAATACACATTATATTATTACTATTCTATTATTTTGTTATGAATTTTTGTCTTATGTTTTTTCCTTAAAATAAAGTAAACTTTAAAATTCTGATTTTTGCTAGTAACTTTCAGTACTTTCATTGATCTTCAGCTGTTTAATATTTTGGCTATATAGTATTTGAAGAATCACATGTTTTTATATGTGAGTGTGTGT
>NW_004956610.1:2241-3819 GCF_000276665.1 Chinchilla lanigera
TTGCTGTGGGAAATTCTGAGTATTTGTGTGCCCCTTGTGTATGGTAGACATATTCCTGGATACCACCAAAGAGGATCCTTCGACTTCTCTCAGGTCACCGCCACCACAGGATGAGACAGTCACAATTTGGATGTTCACCTTTGCCTTGCTGGATGGAGCAGAGAGACGGGACGTGATGGAAGATTCTTTAGGCCCGGATCTGTACTCACTGTGGGGTCAGCAAGACCAAGAGCCCTGCATGATGCACCACTTCCTGATAGTCCATGGAGTCACACAAAGCCCAGCCTTGCAAGCCCAGAAGTGATCTCTTCCCCTCTGCCCTCCTGAGGTGGGGCGGTTCTCCAGGAGTGGGAGACAGGCTGAGAGAGCAATGCATGGTCACTAAATCCCCACTGGATCATGACATGATAAGAGGGAAGTGCAAGGTAAGTACAAATCTTGTAAGCATTTCTATGTTATTAATCACTGTAGCCTAAGTTCACTGTTGTGTGTTGAATTTGGTTTTATTTAGTTTTATATAGAACAGAATTTCAAAGGCTTAATAGATCCCCGGAAGTCAGCTCTGTCCTCAGTGTGTGTCACATCCTCACCAGAGCACAGGTCCTTGCAGCCCTGTTGTCCTCCTCACTCCCTGTCCTGAGCAGAGGCCTCAGCTGCAGCTTGTTGTTCTGAGTTCTTCAACCTCTTCCTCTCACACAGAACAGACTGCTGTGCTGCTCCCCAGACAGCAGCGCACGAGGGCAGCTGGGCCTCCCCAGGCAGGGAGGTTTGTGTTCGGGGCTGTATCACTGTGGGAGGAACATATAAACCTTGCATACAGTAATAAACTCCTGCGTCCTCAGCCTCCACCCTGCTGATTGTGAGTGTGAACTCTGTCCCTGACCCACTGCCACTGAACCTGTCTGGGACCCAAGAGTACTTTTTGGAAACCTGATAAATCATGCCCCGTGGAGCCTGGCCTGGCTTGTGCACAAGCCAATTCAAGTAGGTTTTTCCATCACTATGTACGAGGCTCTGACTGGACGTGCAGGAGATGGAGGCCGTCTCTCCAGGGGAGACAGACAGAGTGAGTGGGGTCTGGGTCATCACAACATCTCCTGTGGATCCTGAAATGAGGAAGGAGAAGTGAAATTTCATTTGCAAATATCATAAGCCATGTTCATAGTTTTCTATTTTTGGTAATTATCAAGCTAAATTTTATATTATTTTAATATAAAATGAAAAATTTCAATTTTGCTTTGGCTCCCAAGATTTCTAGTGGCAGGGAACCCTCTAGAATTCATCTGACCATCCCTGTCTTTGTTGGTAGCAGTCTTCATGAGAGGCCATACTTGGACTCCTTTAGGTATTTTCTTCACCTCACTCACCTCACTCACCCGTGCTTTGTGACAGCGCTGCACATCTCACAAATGAACAGAACTCACACTGGCAGCCGTGGGACCCCGGAACTAACAATCTCACCACATGCCCTTCTTCATCTCCCTGTGTCCTTACCAGTGATCCAGAGCAGCAGCAGCCCCAGGAGCTGAAGAGGGAGCCTCATTTTGACAAATTGAACTGAAGAGTCCTGATCAGTGA
>NW_004956611.1:0-1628 GCF_000276665.1 Chinchilla lanigera
GTATACATATAGATATTTTTTCCCTTCTTTCCCTTTTTTCTTTTTCTCCTTTCCCTCATCTTAGTTGTTCCTTCTTTTGAGCAATTTCTTTTCTTTTCTTAATATCTATTTTATATTTTGGTTTAGACTTACTCTCATGTTCTTACAATAGGGAGGCAATACAATGTTTACACATGTGGGTCCGATTTATTTCACTTGTGAGTATGGTCTCTATTTGCATCCGTTTATGTATAAAAACCTCAAGTTTGTCTTTTCCATGTATAGCTGAGTAATAATCCATTGTATAAACATACCACATCTTTTTTATCTTTTCCTCAGTTGATGGGCATTTGAGTTGTTTCCAAGATTTAGCTATGATAAATTATGCTGCTATAAACATGGGTGCACATATATCGCTGTAGTATGATGTTTTTAATTCTTCCGGGAAAATACCCAGAAGGTGAATAGCTGGGTTAAGTGGGACCTGTGATCCTATTTTTGTAAGGAATCACCACATGCATTTCCACAGTGGTTTCACCAATCTACCCTCCCACCAACAGTGGAAAAGGGTTCCTTTTTCCCCACAGTCACTCCAGCATTTGTTATTGGCTGATGTCTTAACGATAGCTATTCTTTCTGGAGTGAGATGGAATCTCAGTGCTGTTTGCATTTCTTGATTGACTAATGACATTCAACATTTTTTCTATATTTACTTACCATTAGTATTTCTTCATCTAGAAGTGCATATTCATCTCAGATGCCCATTTTTGGATTAGGTATTTGAATTTTGGGGGCCTGTTTTTTTTTTAAATTCTTTATATGTTCTAGGTAGAATTTGTTTGTCTGAGGGGTATTTGGCTAAAATTTTTTCCAATTCATGGTTTTTCTTTTTAATCTGTTGGTAATTTCTTTTGATGTGTAAAAGCTTTCAGTAAGAGGAGATCCCAGTTGTTGATTCTTTGAAGTATTTCCTATGCAGTTTGATTTTTTTTGTTTTTCATGAACCCTCTGCCTACCCCTATATCTTCAGGGTTTCTACCTAATTTTTCTTGCAGTAGATTTAGTGCTTGTGTTTTAATATTTAGATCTTTGATCGATTTGCACTTTAGTGTAAGGTGGTAGATATGGGTCTAGTTTTAGTCTTTGGCACATGGACAACCAGTTTTTCCAGCACCATTTATTAAACAGGCTGTCTTTCTTGCAGTGAACATGTTTGGTCCCTTTGTCAAAGATAAGTTGGCTGAGTATGTTTGTAGTTGTGTCTTTATTCAGCTTTGGTAATTCATATGTATCTAGGAATCTGTCCATTTCCTCTGTGTTTTCCATCCTATGGAAGTAAAGATTTTCAAAATAGATACTGATGATCTTTAGAATTTCTACAGGATCTCCAGTGATTTCACCCCTTTTGTTCCTTTTCTTCCCCCCTTTCACTCTTTATTGCATGAATTTCAGTTTTTTCTTCCCTTTTTGATAAGGTTTGCTGAGGGTTTATCAATTTTATTTATTCTTTTAAAGAACCAATTCTTTGATTCATTAATTCTTAGCATTGTTTTCCTAGTCTCCATTGCATTAATGTCTGCTCTGAGCTTTATAATTTCCTGCCTTCTTTGGGCTTTGGGCTTGACTTGCTCTTCTTTATCAAGATGCTT
>NW_004956611.1:1903-3690 GCF_000276665.1 Chinchilla lanigera
GATAATTTCAATTCCTTTGCATTTACTTAAGCATGTTCTATGTGCTGTCACATGGCCTATTTTAGAGAATGTCCCATGTGCAACTGAGAAGAATGTGCATTCTGATGCTGTTGGGTGGAGCCCTCTGTAAAGATCTACTAAGTCCATTTGTTCACAAGTTTGGTTTAATTTTGTTATTTCTTTGCTGATTTTCTGTCTAGTTGATCTGTCTCTTTGTGACAAGGAGGTGTTAAAGTCCCCTGTTATGATTGTGTTACTGCTTATTTCATTTTTTATGACTGTTACAATTTGTCTTATATAGTTGGATGCTCCTGCATTTTGTGCATAGATGTTTATGATTGTTATCTCTTCCTCTTGAAGTTTTCCGCTAACAAGTATGTAGTGAACTTCTTTATCTCTTTTGATAATTCTTGGTTTGAATTTGACACTGTCTGCAAACAGAATAGCCACATCTGCTTTTTTCTGGGTTCCTGTTGCATGGAGTATTGTTTTCCATTCTTTGATTTTCAGTCTATGAATTTTCTTTCAAGTTAAATGTGTTTCTCATATACAGCATATTGTTGGATTTTGTTTCTTGATCCTCTCTGCCAGTCTGCTTCTTCTCACTGGTGAGTTGAGTCTGTTTACATTGACGGTTGTAACTGATATGTATTGGCTTATTTTTGTCAGGTTATTTTCCTGTTATTAGTGCCTCCTTTTTCTCTATCTTTAATTGTTTGCTCTGCTTGGTGGTTCCTTTCTGTTTTTCTTGAAGTTCTGGTCATTTTTACCTCTTTCTAGAATATCATTTAGTACTCTTTGTAGGGGTGGTTTGGTGCTCATGAATTTCTTCAGTTGTTCTTTATCATGGAAGTGTTTTATTTCTCCATTAATTTTGAAGGATAGTTTTTCAGGATACATCAATCTGGGTTGGCAGTTATTTTCTTTCAGGGCCTGAAATACTTCACACCAAGCTCTTCTTGACTTGATGGTTTGTGTTGAGAAATCTGCCATGATTCTCACAGTCTTTTCTTTATAGGTGAACTGTTTCTTTTCTCTAACAGATTTAATATTCTGATCTGTTGCTGAATTTGTTGGATACCCATCACTATATGTCTGGGTGTAGATTTATTTTTGTTATGGCTAATTGGAGTTGTACATACCTCATTTATCTATATGTCTGATTCTTTTTACATGCTTGCAAAATTTTTTACTATTATTTTGGCAAATAGTCTTTTTGTGTCACTTGTGTTGACACCTGCTGTTTCATTGATATCTATTAATCTTTCATAGTTTTTCTTTGCTTCATCTTGCAGTTGTTGAATTGTTATTTCCTGGCTCATTGTTATTTTTAAGAGATCCTTCCTTTCATGGTCGTTAGTGGCAATGCTGTATTCAAGGTTTGAAAGTCTATCTTCAGCTTCATTCAAGTGCTTTTGCCAGCTTTCAATGATTTTTAATTTCCTGTGTATCTCTTTGAATCTGTTTCATGCATTCTAGTTCCTCCCTATATTGTTCATTCAAGGTTTCCGTGAGTTTTCTATGCTCCTCTATTTTCTTGTCTATGTCTTCTTTGGATGTGCTGAGCAATTCTTTCATTATTATTGTCATTTATTTTTCTACCTGAGACATTATGTCTGATCTGATGTCTTCTATGGCCTGATGGAGTTGCCTCTTTACTTCAGTTGCTATCATTTCAGAAATTTCAGGTGTATGACTGCCAAGCTCTTCTGTGTTGCTGTCTCCTGGACTTGTTCTAGGTTGGCTAGAGGTCTGAAATTGCGTTTTGCTCCTTCATTTTGTCATTT
>NW_004956612.1:0-3710 GCF_000276665.1 Chinchilla lanigera
TCCCATGTCCCTGCCTTGTCTAATGTACTGCAGAGGGCTATCAGCTTCCCACCTGCTGCCATCCTCTCCCCAGGGGCCTATGTGGGACACACAGGGCAGTGGCTGAAGACCCCCTTCCAGATCTTGCCGGGTATCTCATTCCTCTCCCACTCCTAGGATCTGACAGTGCTCTGCCATCTGGAACAGCTGCTCTTGGTCACCCACCTTGACCTGTCACACAATCGTCTCCAAGCCCTGCCCACTGCCCTGGCCGCTCTGCGCTGCCTTCAGGTAAAACATTCATTCCTCCCTTGCTGTCTTGGGTGATCCTTTTCCCCTTACCCCACCTCAGAAGTCTGCCCACCCTACAGAGATGTCCAGGACCTCTCAACCCCTACCCTATCACCCAGCCTGACCCCTCAAGCTCTTCCATGCTCTGTAAGCTGATCATGCTGGGCTCTTCCATTGCTTGTCCCAACCCCAGGATGACAGCTGCCTGCTTGGCCTTGTGCCCTGACTCTCTGCTCCCCAGGTGCTGCAGGCCAACGATAATTCCATAGAGTCCCTGGACGGTGTGGCTAACCTGCCCCGGCTGCACGAGCTGGTACTGTGCAACAACCGTATCCTTCGTCCTGGCTGCCCTGCAGACAGCACGTAGAGTGAGGTGCCTGCCACAGAGGGACGAACCGCAGACACAGACGGAGTTCTGTCCTGGGGCAGGGAGGGGTGCCGGGGCTCTGGCTCGGTGAGCAAGGGGAGATGATAGTCCGGAGCTCCCTGGGGCTATCATTAACTTGAACTGGTAGAGTTCTACAGAGTGTGACTTGCTCAAGCCAGAGTTCACAAACTGGGGAACTGTAGCTGTTTCTGGGAACCATGTAGTATTACAAAAAATCCGCAAGTTTCCTATTTTTTTTTTTTAAATCTGGAACTCTGATTTCTCTCTTTAAAATTAGAAGTCAGAGAAAATACTTCTCTGACTTCTGATTTTTAACCTGTATTTCAGCCCTTGGTCACTGCCGAATCATGAGTACCTCTGCACCAGGCTAGGTTCCCACGTTGCTGTCATCTCCACCACTCTTTCTGGTCACACGCCTGGCCTGCTTCCTGTGCTTCCTCCTAACCCTTACGGGCAGGAGTCTGCATTCCATACCCAGAACCTTACTGTCTCTATGGAAGCATGGGAGAGGCCCATCAGACAGTCTTCCAGGCAGCAGTGCCCAGCTGTCAGGGGTCCCCGGGAGCAAATGGGTGGTGGGAAGGGGACCTGCTGAACTTTCCTTGACTCTCAGCCCAAGACCTTCAGCAGCCTGCAGCGCTCCGATCTCTCGCCTCCTGCCCCAGGCTGGTCCTTCTCGACTTGCAGGGCAATCCGCTGTGCCGAGAAGCGGGCATCGCAGAGCACCTGGCCGAACTGTTGCCTTCAGTTGACAGCATACTCACCTAAGAGGCCTGCCCTCTGCCCTTCCCCTTTTAAATTATTGGGACTGAATAAAGAATAGAGAGGCCACCGCAGGCTGCCAAGTGCTGTCACCAGCATCCCTACATCACTGTCCCCATTACCGCTTCCACATGTTTCAGGAGAAGAAAGGCAAGATTCTTGGAAGTGGACCCTGCCTTCATTTGAAACTGCAGCCTGCTGCTCCCTGTCATGGAGAGCCAGAGCTTTCGTGTTTGGGGCAGAATTCAGGGCTAAAGGTCCAGTTGAGTACCATCTGGTTTGGGGTCGGGACCGGGCCCAGGTTCCAGGCTGGAACAGGGATTGGAATCAGATTCGAATTTGGACTAAGCTACAAATTACTTGTAAGTCTCACCAGCTAAAAGGGATCATAAAAGTTTCTCCCATGACCTCTGCCCTTTTCAGATGCCCTCTCTGTCCTGGCTGCGTCATCACAACTCAGAGGGCTCCGGCACTCTGTGTTCCAGGAAGAGCAGGTCCGGGCAGCCATGCTCCACCCTGTTGTAACAACAGGATCAGTCCCGGTGAACAGCACTCCGCAGTTGAAAAGCTCCGGGAATACTTGATCCCATTTGATCCTCACAGGCTCTCAGGGGTGAGATGACTTGGCCCGTGTGAACCGATGAAGAAACCACTGTTGAGACTCGCCCAAGGTTGCTGAGCTCTCAGGCGCTGGAGCCGAAGTCATCTGCACTGTGGCTTAGTGCTCCCGCACCATTTTCTTATTAATATGAAGCAGTTGGGCAGAGGCCCGGGCTCACCTCCCCGAGGTATTGAGCTGGATGTCGGTCCTGCTGCCAACCCACACACCTTATGCTAACTTTGAAAGGCCCTAAGGCATCTGGCCTCCAGGAGGAGAAAAAGGGAGTGCTCAGGGGTTAGGGCACGGAGTCAAATTTGGCTGGGCGGGGAAGGAGGAGGACTGAACCCAGAGAGTGTGCGTGTGTGACAAAGGCATTTTCCTGGTTCTGTGGATTCTGCCTGGGCCCACGTGTGCTCACACACATCCGGCCCCTCGGGCCGTGCCCCTTCCCGTGTCCAGGTGTTGCCCAAACAGCTCCACAACAAAGGCCTTTGGCTGAACTACCTCATACTGGGCTGGAATTTTGTGTGTGCTGAGGGTTTTGGAGGTGGAACAGATCCTCCAGGTTCTGGGGATGGCAAAGAAAAGAAAAAACGTGAGTGTGGAGAACTCGCTACCAGGTCTGGAAACCTCTTTGTCCCCACTCCCCAAGGCACATCCCTGGCCTGATACAGCTCCAAACAGCCTCTCCTCAAGTCTGCTTCCCCCAATTTTCACTGTCTTGTCTTCAGAGCCCTGGGCAGAGCTGGGACACCAGAGGGTTGGAGAGAAGCACCTGGCTCACAGACAAAGAGCAAGGCCCCTGGAAGGCCTCCCTGAAAACACTTAGCTCCTGTCTGCTTTGAGGTTGTCTCTGTGGCATCTCTGGTGTCTCTCAGAACCAGGGGTGGAGTTAGCAAGGACTTAGGGGTAGGTTCCTGGAGCCGGTTGGTCTGGATTCCCAAGAATTTCAGGTTGGAGAAGAGGGAGAATCCCCAGGTCCAGCCAGCCAGGCACTACTCTCAGAGAATGAGCTATGCCTATAGCCTGAGGCGGGGGCCTCGGCTCCCATCCAAGCCTGAGTTCAAACACCCTCAGGCTGGGGGGGAAAAGAGATTGCTCCTGCTCTGACTCCCTGATCCCAATCAGGAGAGATGGGAGAAGTGAGGGGCAGCTCATTCATTCAGGGACGCGGGGCTGCGGAGCAGCTGGAGGAAGGAGAGACGTGGAGGGGGTGTCAGAAGATCTGGTAGAGCCAGCCAGTCAGGGGCTGGCTGGTGGAGCCAGTCTGAAGGCCTGGCTGCTGATGACACCATTCTGCAGCCCAGGATGCTGGGACCTCCCTGGTAGAATGAGTTCCAGAACCAGGCCTGTGTGCCACTTTCACAGGGCCAAGTGGACTTACGCCGCAGGGGAGCTTGGAGCAGGGGCCTGTGAGAGCCCACAGGGCCGAAGGTAACAGGGACTTCCTGTCCCATTGCTCTGCACATGCCCTGTGTCTTTCAGCCCTGCTTAGTGTCCTCCGGCTGTGTCCCTTTACCTCCCGCCCACGGGTCTTGTCCTTTCTGGATTTTTTCAGTAACAATGCTATCCCTGCCCTATAAAGGGTACTGCGGAAAGGGGGTTCGCTCCTCCTCTTCGCTGCCTTATCTGCCCCCTATTCTACCTTCCTTGGCTCTTGTCCCAGTCGTTGTGGAATGTAGGGCCAAA
>NW_004956613.1:0-841 GCF_000276665.1 Chinchilla lanigera
GTGACCTCTCTGAAGGGGTAACAACAAAGCAACTGAATGAGGTTCTAGAACAACTGAAATCAGAAATAATTTCTCAGGCAACTGAAGAGATGGTATCCAAATGAAAACCATGCTTACTAACTCTAGAGAAGATACACACAAAAAAACAGAGGAGCTCAAGAAAACTATGGAAGCCATGAATGCTCAGTATAGGAATGAAATAGAATCTATAAAGCAGATTCAAGCAGATATCCAGAATAAATATTCCACTGAAAGTATCCACAGCAGGATGAGCCACTGGACAGAACCTCAAGATATAGAAGACAAGCTTGTGGGGCAGGGCTACAGCTCAGCGGCACAAGTGCCTGCCTGGCAAATACAAGGTCCTGAATTCGATTCCCAGTACCAAAAAAAGAAAAAGAAAAAAAAGAGAAGATAAGCTTGAGATTAGCGATCTTAAAAAGAAAGACTTCTTAAAAATAACAAGGGACCATGAGAAAGCAATATAGCAGCTGCCAGATGAGGCAAAGAAGAATAACTTAAGATTGACTGAAGTCAATGAAAAAGCAGGAGATAGCACAAATGATATTAAAAAAAAAAAAAAAAAAGAAAAAAACTAAAAAAAAAGAAATTGAAAAAAAACTAAGTGAGGCATACAGAACTCCAATCAGCCATGATCAAAAAAAAAATCTACAGTCCGACATACCATAGTCAAGATTTCACAAATTCAACACAACAATAGAATCTTAAAAGATGTTAGGGCCAGGTATGTTGCTGCACACCAAGTGCTGATCCCAGCACTTGAGAGGCTGAGGCAGGAGGATCACTGCAAGTCTGAGGTCAGCCTGGGCTAGAAAGTGTG
>NW_004956613.1:2629-4003 GCF_000276665.1 Chinchilla lanigera
AAGAATATGTATATATTACATTTTTGTGGTGTATATTTGTAGTATTTATCTCCCAGTTCTTCACACAAAGAATCTATTTCTTATTGGAAGTTGATAGATGAAATTCTATCACAGAGACATACTGAGCCAGTAGTTGCTAATGTAGTTCAAAGACGAGAGAATATATTACTACGAGAATTTAAAGAAAAATAAAAAAAAACTAATTTAGAAAACAAAGATAAGAAACAAACTAAAATAATTGATGGGGACGAAGACTTCATGTCCTCTGAGAGTGATTCTGAGGAGAATACTATAAAAACTACTAAAAGTACGGACCCACCAAAGAGTCCGTGCCTCAGGTTAAAGATAAAGGTTTCAGAGCAAGAAAGAAAAGAGGCAAAGACATTAGAAACTAAAATAGCCCTAGAAGAAAAACCCAAGCCTTGTGATCTAGAGGGAGCCAAACCCGAAAATAAGATATATCCTGATTTACAAAGCTCCTTGGGGGCCAATGTAAATGATGATAATATTAATTGGGATGACTTAGCAGAAGAGGCTGCCAGATATCGTAATCCTGATTGGTTAACTGATGCCCTGCGCCCTCCGTCATACTGCAACAATCCTACTGCTCCTCCCTTGGATTGTCTGGTTTTTGACCCCAGAAAGGAACTTAGGGACAAAATAGAGCTGTTAAAGGAACAAATAAAATTGGAAAAGGAACATCAAGACTTGATAGCCCAGCTAGAAAGCCTAAAAATAGAACAATATAAATTTGAAAATGAGACCAAATCCAGAACTCCTTTCAGGCAACAGCCACCCATGAGGGGCCTAAGATCCAAATGTATTCCTCTCTTTGACTCAGCTCCTCGTTTAGATGAACCGGAGGTATTTCCGGTAACCGAGACGACAGACGCCCAAGGTCAGGTCTTTCGTAATCATAATGGTTTCGATTTCAAAGTACTGAAAGAGTTAAAAGCAGAGGTGGCTCAATATGGAGCCACAGCCCGTATACTACCACCATTTTGGACTCCATAGCTGACCAGTGGCTCACACCTATAGATTGGCAGATATTAGCTCAAGCGACCCTCTCAGGGGGGGGATTACCTTTTGTGGAAATCAGAATATATAGAAAACTGTAAAGACACTGCCAGACGCAATGCACAGGCTGGCAATGGATGAAATTTTGATATGTTAGCGGGAGAAGGTCCTCACGCAGACAATCCCGCCCAAATGCGGTTCGATGCAGGACTTTTCGCTCAAATTCAAACAGCAGCCACCAGGGCCTGGAAAAAGCTCCCCGCAAAGGGGGAGATAAGTTCCTCTCTTACAGGCATTAAGCAAGGGCCTGAGGAACCTTTTGCAGACTTTGTTCACCGCCTGCTTACCGCGGCTAGC
>NW_004956613.1:4103-5065 GCF_000276665.1 Chinchilla lanigera
AAGACTCAAAGACACATGATTAGGAAAAAAAACAATGAAATCACAACAGACCCTGCAGAAATCTAGAACATCATGTATATCTTTCAGAACTTGTACGCTAGTAAGATGGAAAATGCAGAAGAAATGAACAGATTCTTAGATACATAAGAATTACCAAAGATCAATCAAGAAGTTATAAAAATCCTAAATAAACCAGTACCAATCAATGAAATTCAAGATATAATTAAAAACCTACCAACAAGGAAAAACCCAGGCCTTCACGGAGTCACTGCTAAATTCTACAAGAAATTTAGAGAAGACCTAATACCACTACTTCTCAAACTCTTCAATGAAACTGAAAGAGAAACAATACTCCCAAATTCATTTCTAGAAGCAAGTATTACCCTGCTACCAAAACTGGAGAAGGACACAATTAAGAAAGAGAACTACAGGCCAATCTCTCAAATGAATATAGACACAGAAATTCTCAGTAAGATACTGGAAAATAGAATGCAGCAAATCATCAAGAAGATTATATTCTTACACTTATGACCAAGCTGGAGTCATCTCAGGGATGCAGGGATGGTTCAATATACATAAATCAATAAATGTAATACACCATATTAACAGAGCCAAGGTCAAAAATCATATGATCACCTCAACAGATGCAAAAAAAACTTCTGACAAAGTCCAGCACCCAATTATGATAAAAACACTATAGAAAATTGAAATTGATGGTCTTTATTGCAATCTGATAAAAGCCATCTATGACAAACCAACAGCTAATATGATACTAAATGGACAAGAACTGAAAACTTTCACTCCAAAATCAGTAACAAGAAAAGGATGTCCACTGTCTCCACTCTTATTCAATGTAGTTCTGGAAACTTAAGCCAGAACAATTAGACAAGAGAAATAAAAGAAATAATGATAGTAAAGGAAAAGTTACACTATCATTATTTGTGGATGACATGATCCTCTAC
>NW_004956614.1:0-1581 GCF_000276665.1 Chinchilla lanigera
GGCCAAGGACATTTCAGCTTGGAGAAGGAAGATGACATCAAGGAATCAAGATTTTATTATGCCATTTTTTTCCAAAGCAAATGACCTAGTTGAAGGCTTGTCCCAGGGTCAGGGAGTTGAAGGTGGTCTTTCCAAAAGCTATAGGAGAGATGCAAAGGTGGTTTCTTATACTGTGCTTCAGACATTGTTGTAAGAGTGTACACACAGAAATGAGCCTTGCCAGGCAGAGACAACAACAGAGGGAGAAGCACAAGCAGGTTCAATTTAGAATCTCTGCCCTGCCAGGCACAGGAAGGGACAAGATGTCCCGCCTTGGCTTTATCATCAGCTAAAGGTGGGGGAGGCTTCAGGACACAGCCAGAGTGAAGCCTGGGGTCAGGGCCAGGGGATGTGTTACCCATGCCAAGTGCAACCCAGGCTGCCCTACAAGGATTCTGCACCTGTGAACCTATCAGCTTCTGCAAGTCTCTGTGTACTGTGCCCAGTGAGTCATCTGGAGGATGAGTCAGGACTGATCACTTCTTTGTGACAAGTGCTGCAGGAAGCTGTGCCAGACTTCCTGACGCAGACCTAGAAGAGAGCTGGCTTTGTGACAGGATCAGACAGGGCGGAGACTTGAGTTGGATGGTGAGAAAGTAGCCCAGTGCGATGAAGTCTAAAGACCACAATCTCAAGTGTTGCATTCTGAAGGGCTCTCGCAGGAGCAACTTGATCAGCAGGGGCCCCAGGTGTCATCTCAGAAGGGGCCTTCCAGGGTCAGGGCTGTTTGATGGTCTTCTGAAGCATAGTCAGACTGTATGTGAATAACTCTATGGTGCACTCTTGCAGACCACAGGAGGTGTGGACTGCAGAGCACCTAAGAAGGATTACAGGGCTCCATTCCAAAGGTCTGGCTGTGGTCTAGAAGGTAGAAGCTGAGCTTGGAGAACTAGGAGCTGCAGCTGAGGGCAGGCAGCATGGCACTCTTGTGATAATCATTAATCGAACATGATTCTACTCTACAGAATGGCATTTTCTTGAGAAAATTCTTTGGATGTATCTCATTCTCCATGGGGCCATGTCAGGCATGGCACAGTCACCTGTGGGCCCCCAAATGTAGGTGTTCATCCTCAACACAGGTCTCTTCTTAGGCCCTGTGTGGCTGCGATAAACGCTCAAGAAATCCTACCTATAACTAAGGGCACACATCACTCTGGACACTCATATTATCACTCTCAGAAAAAATCACTAAGCAAAGAATATTTTGAGTAAGTTTTTAATGAACAGAAAGCGGAGCTATGTGAGAGCGAATAAGACCGGGTGTTTTTACCTACTTCATAGGGGTTTCTTTCTCCAATTTGTTTCAGTTTGCTCAAATGGAGGTACAAGTTTCCCCAAATAGATCTTTGCTGTGGGCTGCTCTCCACACTTATTTTGCCCAGGAAACAGTCTATGTATCCAAGTAGATTGATTGGCAAAGCCGTGCTAACATTCATCTTGGCCAGCTTAGGGTCTCAGATGGTACTGCAGAGATACTCTTTGTTGACTGAGGGTTCCATGCCATAGGCCTTAGTGCAAACCTTCAACAGTAAAATATTTTTA
>NW_004956614.1:2076-3535 GCF_000276665.1 Chinchilla lanigera
AGAACAAATCCTTCCTCCTCCTCTTTGCTCTTACAAGTTTCTGGTGCCAATGCTGCCTAGGGTGGGTCTCCCACATCCAAAATTATGTGGAGCCAATCAATCAATTGGGTGTTTCTTAGTCAAATGGACACAAGTAGCTGTAACATCTCCCCATGTTTTCTGAGACCTGTGATCCTAGCTGCTGTTGCTATAACTTCTTATTCTCAGTTTTCCAGGAGATTAATTTTACCTGACTTCTAGATTGATTGAAGAGAAAAAGAAAGTAGAGAAAACTGTGGCAGAGATTCCCAGTGGGTGTTTCCGTGTTTTAGTCTCCTGCACAATGCTGATGACATCTAGCTGTTCTCCAGGCAATGACATCAGGTTTCTTAGCACTCACACTTGCCATCAGCCAGCTAAGGTCTGGACTGATTCCGAATCTTCGCAGACATTGTTTCCACTGAATTGGCCTGTCGTGTTCCTTCTTAGACCAAAGGGACCAGGAACTTCATCCTAACCAGGTTTAGGGCCAAGGTGATACTGCAGCAAAGTAGTCACTGACTGATTATTCCATCTATTGGGACTTGTTTCAGACTTGGCCTGCTGGAAGGAATGTGAGACATTTCCTGATTTTTCAGAGGCTTATGAAGAATCAAAAAATCATTCAAATATAACTCAGTTGTTTCAGTGGATTTTTTGTAGGTTCTCAATTTCTCAGCTGAGCCTCAGCTGATGAGACTTGTTCAGGCACTAGCCCTTCCTCGAGGATGGGAGTAGAGCCTATATTTTGAGCCAGGTGGCCATCGGGACACTGTTGAGATGGGAAACATTCTTTGGAGAGGCTCTGGCTATGTTTGTAGGAAATGTTATTCTGACCACCCAGACATTGTCTTCACTGATTAGTTACACTGGGTTGATCGGAATGATGTCAGATTACAAGGGCACAAATTGCGCCAGGGAGACTGGGAATAGGGTGAAGTAGGGAAATGGTGTCCTCATTGTTTCAAGTTTCCTACCAGAAGCCAAGGAAGTGATAACATTTCAAAGTGAAACCTTAATGGGGTGGGAGCGTCTGGCTTGGGTGCTTAGGTTGATTTGATGACAAATTAAATCAGCAATCTGATTGGTTATAGGTCTTGTCCATGAGGCAAGTGGAAAGGGCATTGGAGGATCTTGGATTCTCTTCCAGCTGCCTGCTCCCAATGTTTTGTGCCTTCTCCTATGGATAGGACACTTGATTGTCACTCACATCATTTTCATTTTTGTCACCACCATTGAACATGGAAGGAAGCGTGCTTTACTGGTCACATGCCTGCTTCTATTCATGGGGCCTGGAAACAGCGATTCACATGTGTTCTTCCCTGGGCTTCTCTGGAGTTCCTCTCCTGGTGTCTTTTGACCTTCACTGTCCAAGTGACTGGACTCTTGGGGGTTGATGAGAAAGTTATTTTTCCAAAGCAGCTGTGAGTTGAAATAATTT
>NW_004956615.1:0-1163 GCF_000276665.1 Chinchilla lanigera
GCGTGGCTTCCCCTGCACCGGGGGCCCTCCTTCTGGGCTCCTACAAGGCAGGGAGCAAGCCAGCCAGTAGACGGGTGCTCTCTGCCCCAACTTGAGAAGTTTAGAAACTTTTTTTTTTTTTTTTGAGAAGTTTAGAAACTTAACTAAGTGACTCAGCAGGAGGCCAGGGTCCTCACTTTGTAAACAATGTGAGCCTGTGCAAAAGGAGGGCACAGATATAGTGTGAGAGTAAAGGACCCACCCTCGGGTGGAGAGCCTGCATACAATATAAGGGAAGAAAAGAGGCTTGATCTGCCCCTTCTTGCTCTTGTTGCTTTTAGCGTCTTTTGCTGCCTTAAACTGTTGACCCTGAGCCATGCCACCCCGCCTTGGAGCCAGCTGATTATGGACTGAAATCTCCACAAATTGTGAACTGAATAAACCTTTCCTTCCTTAATTTTGGGTATCAGGTATTTTGTCTCAGCAATAACAGAAATTAACCAAGACAACCTCTGAAGGCAAAATTGACATATTAAGGACTTGTACACCAATATAATCTCCTGGTTTATTTTAGACTTTGTTATACAACTACAAATCAAGTTCATGTAGTTGAAGGTGGCAAATTAATGGTCAGCTCAGTTTGTCATTTTCTAAGCTGTGTTTGATGTTATTGCCATTACTAGGGGTACAACTATAGCCAAAAGTGACACAATTGTTCAAAACAGCCACTCTTTCTGGGATTCCAAGTCTGAGTTTGACTAAGGGTCACAGAAAATACTGTGGCACAATGCCAAAGAACCAGGGGCTGCTGGCCTTCGGGCTGGCTAGCTTTCTGCCTGGTAGGCCCTCGGAGCGAGGGCCCCCGCCACACTTGGAGCCATGCGGCGGCGAGCGCTATTGCGCGCCGGCCCTTAGGCCAACCGCCACCGCTCAACTAAGAACTATCAAGACACAGAGAAACAATGACCCAATTGGCCCACCAGGCACCGGCTACAGATGTCCACCCTGGGACGTGTGTGAAACATTCTAATGGAAAAACCCCTGGGAATGCATGCCATACAACGGGTTACTCTTGCTCCTGCCATTGAGAAACAGAAAGGTCCAGAGTCAGCAGAGGAGCAACTGCTAAACAAGGACTCGGAGAACATGAGAATGCAGACTAAGCCCAAGGAGTCAGAGGTCCT
>NW_004956615.1:1838-3562 GCF_000276665.1 Chinchilla lanigera
CTATTATTATGTTATCCTTCTTTTACTCTTTAAAATAATAATAATAATAATAATAATAATAAAAAAGAACCAGGGGCTGGGCCAAACAGGCAGCAACTTCTCATCCCCAACACCTTGAAGAGGTAGGATCTTGTAACAGACTCAAAACCCAAAAACTAGCTACATCTGGAAGTACTCATTTCCTAAGGGTTTTAAATACGACTAATAAAGCAACCCACCATATGCAATTTATAAGCATCACCCCAGGAATTAAACAAAAAAAAAGAGAAAAGAAAATGAGAAAACACTTAAACAAGATACAGCTTCAGACATCCAGTTCACTAAAGGTAAACCCAGAAGGCAATGAGGTGGGACAATCCAAAAGTCACACCCACCTGGCCATTCTGAAGTCATAACAAAAAAGCAATTTAATGAGGCTCTAGAAGAAATAAAATCAGAAGTAATTTCTCAGATAACTGCAGAGACTGAGTCCATAATGAAAACCATGCTTAGTGGCTCTAGAGTAGAGAGAGACAAAAAAGAGAGGAGCTTATGAAAATTATGAAAGCCATGAATGCTCAGCATAGGAAAGAAATGGAATCCATAAGGCAGATTCAAGCACATATCCAGCAGTAAAAAAAAAAATCCATTGAAAGTATCTGCAGCAGATTAAGCCAATGTGAGGACAAGATCTCATATGTAGAGAACAAGCTTGCTGTTAGAGATCCTGAAAAGAAAAATTTCTTAAAAATAGCAAAGGACCATGAGAAATCAATACAGCAGCTGCTAGATGAGGCAAAAAATAACTTAAGATTGATTGGAGTCAATGAAAAAGCAGGAGATAGCACAAATGATATAAAAAATGTTCACAGACATCATGGCAGAAAACTTCCTGGTGAAGAAAAAGAATTTAACGTCGCTAAGTGAGGCATACAGAACTCCAGTTAGCCATGATAAAAAAATCTACAGGCAGGCATATGATAGTCAAGATTCCAGAAATTCAATACAAGAATAGAATCTTATAAATGTTACAGAAAAGAAGCAAATCATATATAACAGAAAGCCCATCAAAATCTCAGCACAAACACTCAAGTCAAGGAGAGCTTGGAGTAAAGTATTTCAAGTTCTAAAGGAAAACAACTTTCAACTCAGATTGATGTACCCTACAAAACTATCTATCAACACTGATGGAGAAATAGGATACCTCCATGACAAAGAATATCAGAGGAAATTTATGATCACCAAACCAGCACTCCAAAATATTTTGAAGGACATTCTAGAAAGAGATAATAAGGACTACAACTCCATGAACTCCAACAGAAGGAATCCACAAGGCAAGGCAAACAATTAAACAGAGGGAAGGAAAAAGAGGGGGAGCTAACAACAGGAAAATAACATGACAAGGATAAGTCAATACATATCAGTTATAACCATCAATGTTGATGGTCTTAATTCACCAATCAAAAGACACAGGTTAGCAGAATGAATCAAGAAGTAAGATCCAACAATATGCTGCATACAAGAAGCACATTTAATTCAAAAAGAAATTTATAGACTGACAGTCAAAGGATAGAAAACAATACTCCATGCAACAGGAACCCAGGAAAAAGTGGAGGTAGCTATTCTATTTGCAGACAAAGTGAATTTCAAGCCAAGACTGATTAAGAGAGATAAAGAAAGTGACTACATCTTTCTAAAGGGAACAATCCAAGAGGAAGAGATAAGTCTTTTTTTTTTTTTTTTTT
>NW_004956616.1:0-1016 GCF_000276665.1 Chinchilla lanigera
ATTTTAATAATTAAAATAATAATCAAATAGAGAAATTATTTTAATAATTAATTTAATAATTTCTTCCTCATACAAGTTTTGAGCTTTACTTGATCTTTTTCAACACCAGGTTGTTTACTTGCCATCACTGTTTTTCTGATATGTGCATTTACACTATGAATTTCACTGGTAGGACTGTTTTCATTGCAACCCATAGCTTCCAGTACATTGTATTAGCATTAATTTTTCATTGTAGAAACTATTCAAATTTTTCTTTAATTTCACGCGTGACACACTGGATGTTCAAGAGGATATTGTTTAATTTCCATGTGTTTAGGGAGTCTGTGTAGTTTCTTTTGCCATAGATTTCCAACTTCATTGCACTATGGTCTGATAGTAAGCATGGAGTAATTTCAAGTTTTTGCATTTACTTAAGCATGTTTCAAACTAGTATGTGATTTATTTAGGAGAATGTCACCTTTGCAGCTGAGAAGAATGTATATTCTGATATTGTGGGGTGGAACACCCTGTAGACATCTATTAAATCTATTTGTTCAAAAGATTGGTTCAGTTTTGATATTTCTTTTTTGATTGTTTTATCTAGTTGATCTATTTGTGACACCAGGGTATTCAGTTTTCTGTTACAATTGTTGTCAGATTTATTTGATTTTTATATCCCTTAATATTTGTTTTATATACTTGGGCATGCTGTTACTTGGTGGATGTATATTTATAATTGCTATCACTTCCTCTTGGATATTTCCCTTTACAAGGATGCAGTGAACTTCTTTGTCTCTGTTAAATAGTCTTGGCTTGAAATCCATTTTCTTTGTGATACAATAGCTACCCTTGCTTTTTTCTAACTTTCTGACATACAGAATGGTTTTTTCCATCTTTTCACATTTAGCCCATGATTTTTTTTCTTATTTTAAAGAGAACTTCAAAAAAGGACAATAGCAAAATGATAGCAACATAGACAAAAACAAACCAAAGCAAAAACACTAAGAATGATACAGGGTTTCAGAACAAAATGATAG
>NW_004956616.1:3221-3940 GCF_000276665.1 Chinchilla lanigera
AGCTATGCTACTGAATTTGGTTATTAAATCTATAAGCTTTTTCATGGTGCTTTTGCAGTCTTCTATGTAGAGTATCATGTCATCTATGAATAATAATAATTCACTTTTTCCTTTCCTATTTTTATTCTTTTTATTTCTTTCCCTTGTCTAATTGCTCTGGCTAATATTTCCAGAACTATGTTGAGTAGGAGTGATGACAGTGGACATCCTTGTCTTCTTCCTGATTTTAAAGTGAAAACTTTCAATTTTTGTCCATTTCACATGATGTTAGCAATTGATTTTTCACAGATGGCTTAGATCAGATAGAGATAAAGATCATCATCTAATCTTATTTTCTATAGGGTTTTTATCATGAATGACTATTAGACACTATCAAAAGCTTTTTCTGCATCAATTGAGGTGGTCATGTGATTTTTGTCTTTGGCTGTATTGGTATAGTGTATTATATTTTTTAATTTGTATATATTGAACCATCCTTGCATTCCTGGGATGAAATGCTCTTGGTCATGTTGTATAATCTTCTTGATGATTTGTTGCATTCTGTTTGCTAGTATTTTACTGAGATCTTTTGCATCTATATTCATCACGGATATTGGCCTATAGTTCTCTTTTTTGGTTGGGTCTTTCTCTGCTTTTGGTATCAGGGTAATTCTTTCCTCCAAAAATCAGTTGGAGAGATTTCTTCCCCTTTCAATTTCATTGAAGAGTTTGAGAAGATT
>NW_004956617.1:0-3693 GCF_000276665.1 Chinchilla lanigera
CTCGGCCATGGTGTTGGAGTGACGGATCACCAGGACACCAGCAGCCCTGACAAGGCTCCTTGGCCAGAACACAAGCCGCTCTGGGCTTGGGCAGAACTGTCCCCACGGAGAGGCTGGGCCCTCTCTTCCCTCTCGCACTACCGTCTGCAGTCTTAGGAGCGGCTGGGGCAGGCTTCCGGTCTGTCGGCGGCAGACCTGGCAGATGTCCACTGCTTTCCGACATCTGGCCTCAGCAGGCCACCCTCCCTCATCCACGCGCTTCCCTCTGGTTGACCATGTTTGGAAGTGTTGGTCCATTGGCCAATGCAATGATCACGTTTTCCCAAAACGGGGCCTCCGCAGTCCCCCATGAGGAGAGTCTATGCTGGCACTTGCACACAAAAGTTGTGTTTAGAAATGAGCTGGAAGTTGGTGGTAAAGTTTCTGGCCAACTTAAAATTGTCACTGTTGAAGACAGCCAGGGTTTTTCTGAGCGTGTAGCCTGGATGTGGGGTGTGTGGGGCAGGGGCAGTGGCAGCTAGAATGAGGTGTCCAGACTTCTCTCAAAGCAGAGGCCAGGAGCTGGGGATGTACAGGTGCCAGAGGGTTCCCCAGGACTATCACATGGCTCTGGTCACATGGATCAACCTTGAGTCCTATGTGGTTCTGCAGCCACCTGGACCGGCCTCCTGCTCTGACCTCAGGTGTCACAGTTCTGTGCTCGTGGCCCAGACTGCAGCTCAGGAGGGTCCTGTGTCATCCAGAGAACATGTGTGCATGGGAAGATGACCACCGCAGGCCCATGGTGGCTGAGGCCTGGGGACTGGAATGTCTGGTTCAGATCTGACCACTGCCAGGGATTGGTCCAGCTTCATCTTACCCCTGCAGCCCTCCGCCCAGGACCCAGTGGCGTCTCTGCCAGGTGCCGCAGGGTAGACACAACTCAGCCACAACTCTGAGCTCCAGGCCACATCTGGTCCATTGTGGACTCCAGCCCCATCGCCCTGGACACATGCTGTTCTTATGTGGGCTCTTGTTCACCTGGAACCCAGGAAGCCCTGACCGACTCCAGCCCAATGTCCTGAGGCCTGGTGATATCGCATGCTCACAAACACACACACACAGGAGTCCATACACATGGAGGCACACGCACACTTATACACATGCAGACAAAAACAGAATAGACACACATGCATCCACAGGGACACGTGTACACATGGATCTGTGCACATACAGACAAACAGGTGCACATGCACGTGAGACTGCACTCGGAAACACAAGCCCACGCACAGACACATGCACAGTGCGATGCGGCGTGTGCCTGGCCTTTGTCCTGTGGTGGCCTCCTATTGTGGAAGGCGAGCTCTGAAGCTCAGCTGACGGAAGAGGAGCTGGGAGGGCGGGTCATCCTCTCTCCGGAGAGCATAGGGTCTGTCCCTGCAGGGGGACAGTGGGCTCAGCCTGAGGACTGTGGCCCACCTTCCACCAAGGCACATTGGTGCCCAGGACCCCTGAGGGCCCCTGCGAGGGTGCTTAGCTCTGCCAGGACCTGGGTGGCCTGCTTTGTGATAAATCCATAAGCCTCATGATGTCCAAACCAGTGACAAAGTGCTTTTCACCCGGGAGCATGTGCTCTGCCAGCAGGGGTGGGAGGACCGTGCTCAGGACACTCATGGAGAGTAGAGTGTGTGTGTGGGTGCAAGGCAGGGTGGCATTTTTTTAAACCATTTTCCGAGGACCCCCCACCCCATGGACCCGCAAGGCACCGGCCAGGGCCCTCTGTGCTCACTTCATCGTTGCCATCCTGCAGCCGAGGGACTGTGCCAGGGCCCTTGCCACTGTGATGCTCGTGTCTCAGGACCCCTCTCTCCTACTTAGTGCTAACTGCACTGCTCCTCGATGGGACTGGACCTGGCTTTGCAGGGACTGGAGGCTCAGGGCGGCGCAGGGACTCACAGCTGCCGCCCAGGGTCCATGGCAGATGGGCCATGAGACGACTGGGCAAGCGCCCAGGCCATGAACACTGACTGGGTTCCAGGAGGGACAGGCAGCTGAGACCTGTTTTCGCAAGCGAGAAAATTGGTCCCGTGAGTGAGGTCCGGGGTCATTTTCTTGGCGTTTCTGCCCTGCGCCTTCAGGCTGCGTCCCGAGACCCTCCGTGGGTGGCGTCCTCCATGTTAGGAAACGCACAGCTTGAGGCTGAGGAGCCAGACGTCTGCAGCCGACCGTGAGAGGGGCCAGAGAAAAGCGTGGCTGACTGGGAGGCGGGCGGTGACAACCGTGGGGCACGTGCGCACGGGACCGGACGGTGGGCAGAAGCAGCAGTCTGGCCGAAAGGCAGAGATTTCTGTTGTGTTTATACTGTTCTTGGAGTATTCGCACGTTAGAAAGTTGCAGAGGGAGTGGGCTCCTCTAGGAGCAGGGAGGACCCCAAGGAGGCCAGGGCGGTCCGGACCTCCTCACAGGGGCAGGAAGTGGTCCACAGAGCCCACTGCAGCTCTGTCCCTCCCAGTGGCTGGGCCATGGTTTCTCTGCGGATCACATAAGACTGAGTGCAGCTGGCCAGGGCTAAGGGACTGCGTACTTCCTCCGCCCTCCCGAAGAGCTCGTGACCCCTGGAGAAGGAAACTGAGCGTGCTTGTCCTTTGTGGTGTAAATGTGCTTGGCCCTCCGCAGGTGGTGAGGGCAGCGTCCTGGAGCAGCACGCCCCTGCTGAGGCGCACAGGAGGAGGGCACTGGGACGCCACGTGTGCCATCCTGACTGTCCATGGTGATGGCCCTGCCATCGGGCTGAGGTTCTGAGGAGAGAGCGGGCCAGGACCGAGCGCAGGTGTTTGCTCACTGTCCCCATGAAGTCTCAGATCAAAACAGTGAATCTGGACCCCGTGTAGCCCCTGACGTAGCCAGCAACTCACAGGGTGCGTGGGGACAGGGTAAAGGGACAGCAGGTATGTACAGTTAGGGTGCAAACCAGCAAGACCCAGGCCGCGGGACCAGCTCAGAACGCACTGCCCAGCTTCCCCTAAAACGGTAGCAAGGGCATGAGAGGTGGGGGCAGGCTGGCCGACAGACCAGACAGACACAAGGCTGGGCACAGGCTGTAAACGTGTTCTCATCGTGCAGAAAGTGTGGGCATTGTTTCTGAAATAGCTTTTATCGGGCCTGGGGATTTAGCTCAGCAGCACAGCACTTGCCTGGCAAGCATGAGGTTGTGAGTTCGATTCCCAGTACTGGGAAAAAAACCAAAAAAAAAACCAAATAGCTTTTATCTCTTAGAGATGTGTATGGAAATATTTACAGACAAGACGATGTGCATCTCAGATTTGCAGAATTGTGGTCTGGGGAAAGGGATGCGGAGGGAGGCATGAGTAGAGTAAGGCTAGCCACAGTCAAGAATGGTAAGCAGAGCCGGGGACGTAGCTCAGCGGCACAGGTGCCCGCCTGGCAAGCGCGGGGTCCTGAGTTTGATTCCTGGTACTTCCCAAAAATGGTAAACATGAAGTATTGATTGTTTTGGTATATGGTTGACATTTTTCATGCTCAAAGTTTTAGAGCCAGGCATCGCAGCACACCCCTTTAGTCCCAGCACTTGGGAAGCTGAGGCAGGAGGATCGATGGAGTCCATCTTGGAAACATAGAAAGACCCCAGCTCAAACAAACAGAAAGATAGATACAGAAAGAAAGAGAAAAGGAAGGAAGAAAGGAAGGAAGGAA
>NW_004956618.1:0-3688 GCF_000276665.1 Chinchilla lanigera
TTTTTTTTTTTTTTTTTTTTTTTTTAGGTCCAGGTAAATCTTAAGTTCAAGAAAGGTGCGGGGATCTAAATTATACCGTAGGGGCTGGGGATTTAGCTCAGCGGCACAGCGCCTGCCTGGCAAGCACAAGGTTGTGAGTTCGGTTCCAGTACGGGAAAAAAATAAATAAGTAAATTATACTGTTACGTTCCTTGAGGTCAGAGTTAGGTTTTGATGGGTTTCCATCCTTTCTTTTGTAAAACATCATTATTAATTTTGGGTGTTTTTGCCTTTGCATTGAGCTACATCTTCAGACTTTTTTTATGTTTTAAAATTTTGAAACAGACTCTCGCTAATTGCCCAGGCCAGGCAAGAACTTGTTATCTTTCTGTCTCTGCCTCTCAGAGTGTAGGGATTATGGGTAGCACTTTGGCACTTGTTTATTGATTTTCTTTTCTTGATGAAAATAATAAAGCATGGCATGGTGGCTATAATCCCAGAACTTGGGAGGCTGAGGCAGGAGGATTGCTGTGAGTTCCAGGCCAACATGGGATACATAGTGAGTTCAAGGCCAGCCTGAACTGCCTCTCAAAAAAAACCATCTTGTCTCAAAAAAAAAAGTTCCATTTGACCTACTATTTCCCTTCTATGTATCTTCCCACAAAAGTTAAAGTCAAGACACCAAATTATAGGAATGCATACATATTCATGTTTATAGCAGCACAATTTATAATACCTAAATCTTGGAAATGGCCTGTATGCCCATCAACAGATGAATGGATAAAGGAAGTGTGGTACTTATACAATGGAGCATTACTCTGCCGTAAAGGATAATCTTGCATTTGCAGGCAAGGATGAAACTTGAGAACAGAATGTTAAATGAAATAAGGCAGACACACTAAGTATGGCATAGTTTCTCTTACATTAAAAACTATAGGGGCTGGGGATTTAGCTCAGCAGCACAGCGCCTGCCTGGCAAGCGCAAGGTCGTGAGTTCGATTCCTGGTACTGGAAAAAAAAACCAAAAAAATAAAAAAAATAAAATAAAATAAAACCCCCCCCAAAAAAAAAACTATTAAGCTGAGCAGTATCTTTGACTCTATTTTAGATGAAAACCTTCTTCTAGCGCTTATGAAATCTGTACACCTGATTCACATAGCATCTAAAGTTAAACCAAATGAAGGTAAAGTTCTGAGTCTGTCAATTTAGGCTGTTTGGTGTACAAATTCTTTTAATCTTTATTTTTATGCCATTAATATGCCATTTATTATTGGATGATGCTTAATTGTAAAGACCTCCAAGGATTTGGTTACTTGTCTATCGACCTAAAACACCACCTTCCCAGTTCTCCAAGGCCTGTCTTATACACTGTTGCTCAGGACTCAGCAGCTCTTCTCAGAAAAGAATTTGGGAGTGCGCACTGTAAGGATTTGTTCTTCAGCTCATTCACTATTTATGGCCCACTTTCATTTCCTTCATAGTACTTATCAGTACCAGAACAATTTATTCATTTACTCATATATTTTCTCCTATTAACTGAAATATAAGCTTTAGAGAACAGAAAACTTCAGTTCTATGAACTTCTTTCATTTATTACCAAATCTCTAGATAACAGAACAGTACCCGACTCATGGCAAACTCCATAGATACCTGTTCAGTCACTCAGATAGCACACACCTATTGGGTGAGTGAATACATTATTTACTGAACTGTACACGTGTCTAAAACCAGGTAGGTGTTCTTCTACAAAAATGCTCAGAGCAGAATTGATAAATACAATCAAGACTGTGAAGACTGGGAGTTATTTAGAACTTGGAAACAAAACAAGTGAAAGCCATGAAGAAAATCAAGTCTCTTTGTGGCTTTTACCTTTTAGTAGCACTATCTGAAAGCAGCTTTGTGTGCTACTGGAACTCTCAGGACACTGCAAAATGAAATTTGCTTAAGCATGGGAGCTGATAATTATTAAACACCCTGAATATTTTCACTTGAACCTAGCCTGAAATTCTATTCCATTACAAACTGGGAAATTGTGTTTTTATATGGTCACTGTGTATATGACCTACATTCTATCAGTAGATAAAATTAGATGAACTGATTTTATTTGGGGAGGAAAAGTGTCAAAATCTAAAATAATGAGTTTGGTTTTATTCTGGACTAGGATGGCTTAAAATCTTTGCTGGGTCCAACTATATTAGTTAAGGTGAAGATTGTAATAGATATGTTCTAAATGTAGACACCTAAAAGTATAAATGGTTTTCTTATGTAATAGATTTAAACAAGCAGTCTAGGTAAACATGTAGCTCTGTCCTCTGAAATCATTCAAAGATTTAGGTTCCTTATATTTTGTTTCTACCATCCTCATAGGCATTTTATGCATATGGTAATTGTTGAATCCCAGAAATGGCATCCCCCAGCTCATGGGAAAGAGAAGTATGAAGAACTCACATGCTCAGTGTTTCAAGACCAATACCTGGAAGTGTCACTTTCACATCTGGTCACATTATCTTACTGAAAACATAGCCAAAGGGAAGGGAGTCTGAGAAATATAATCTCTACTGGGGCAGCTCTTAGCCTGCAAAAAATCAACTATAGAAGAATGCAAAAATGGCATTTCATTGGACAGCTAGGCACTTCTTCACCCCAGCAAGGAGAGCATGAGTATGATGGCTGAAGTGGATTGGATGCTGTAGCATTCTAAAACTCATATGTCAAAATTCTAATCTCCATATGTTGGTTTTTAGAGGTGAGGGATTTGTAAAGTAACTAAATCAAGAGGATGGAGGCCAATAGTTTGACCAGTTCCTTATGAAAAAGAGAGATGTCTCCACTCTGTACTCCATATAAGAGAATGCTAGTCAGCAATCTCAAGTGTAGAAAGTGGTTGTAAATTTAACCTGACCATGCTAATATGTTGATCTCATATTTCCACATCCAAAGCTGTGTGAAACAAATTTCTGTTTCTTATAAGCCACCCAGTCTAAGGAACTTTTTATAGCTTCCAGGGGTGAGTAACACAAGGTCCATAAAGAAAATATTGACTATGGATTATACCCCTGGAGGGTATAATCAATTTAAAAAACTAAAATTAAAATAAGTTTTCAAAAATCATGTGTTGCTGATGCCAATTTTATAGTTAGCTTATAGTAATATTTAAGTAGTAATATACAGTAGAAAAGTATATTTATAACTACAATAGAGAACTGGGAATCCTAACCACAGTGTCATGTACAAAAGCACTTTTGTTTGTTCTCTATAAAGGAGGTGCAAGGCAAAGCATGCTAGAGCAAAAAGTCAACTCCCATATGTGCAATGTATTCCTTAGTAAATACCATGTCATGAACTGTCAAAATTTAAGTCTACTTCTAAATATAACTCTCTGTTACTCTATGAGTTAGGTGACTGTTCTTCTTACTTGATGTTTTTTAAAATATAGCTGCTTGCATCTTCTGAATTTTTGTGAATTCTCTGTTGTCATAAAATGAAATATATATAAAAGTTTAAAAGAAACAAAAATTTTAGTGCACTTACATTTTATTTGGTTATACAGATTTAATATTATATTATTTGAAGCCATTAGGAAATATGAAATTATGGTTTAAATATTTATTCTACTAATATTCACTAGCTTTCCACCTGCAAAGCACTGCACTTGACACATGGGATAAAAATGAGGAGCAGAAATCCTGTTTTTCATTTTTTAATTTTC
>NW_004956619.1:0-1388 GCF_000276665.1 Chinchilla lanigera
AGTATTCTAATTCTTCCTTTGCATCCCTCTTCCTGTTTCCTGCCTCTGAATTAATTCAGTTTTTCTCATCTCCCAATATAATGTATTTGCTATTATTTCTCCCCAGATCCAGGTGGTTGCTCTGTTGTGGATGTGGGACTCGGTCCCCAGATCTCAGTGCTCTACCTAGTTCTCCTCTGTGTGCTGCTGTCCCTGGAGTTTATTTTCCATTTCAAAGCAGGGCAAAAAGTTCCAGTGTGGCTTCTCAAGACCACTGGGTTGACGTCCGCCATGAACTACACTCCCAGCCCAGCCAAGAGGCAGCTCACGCTGCTCCACACACAACCTGGCCCTGCTCAAACACTGGCAAATGCTTTATTTATTTTTTATTTTTTTGTCGTTTTGAGACAGGGTCTCACTATGCAGTTCAGCCTGGCCTTCAGCTCACTTTGTTGCCCAGCCTGGCCTCAAAATTGTGATGATCCTCCTGCCTCAGCCTCCCTACTGGTGGGATTACCAGCATATACCACTATGCCCTGCCAAATGCTTAATTTAAAGAGGGGGAGAGATGAAAACCCTCAAACTTAGCACCACACCACACCACACCCACATAGGTCCAGCTAGTTGGGTCCTGAAACCCACTCTGGACACTGTGCCTACAGGTATGGTGGATGGCACACACCCTTCAGGGCATACCTTAAAGGAATGAGGAACATGAGGGCATTCTTGACGTAATCTCTTCTCCAAAATATAACTGCTTTATCCACTGGGAAGATCCTGCTCTTGGCTTCTCTTGGAGAACAGTGGAACATTTTTGCTCCAACAAAGCATACACAATCTGTCAGAACACCCTACTCACCAACAAAGACATAACAGGGGATCTGTGCTGAAAAACCCAATCAGAAATACATTCAACACATTAAAACACAGTATCTCTGGACATATTGGAAAAAACTGGCTCTTTGCTAAAAAAATCATCACATAAAAGTAGAAGGAATATCCAACCCAACAAATATGAGTCTCCACATACAAATCCAAGAACTATTCATGAAACTTAGAAATAAGACCCCTCAAAAAGTTTATATGTGAATCCAAAAATATTAAATTGGGTGAATTTCCAAAACACATCATTTAAAAGAACAATTTTTAAAAACATCAATGGATTTTGAGAGAAGAAAAACAAAGAAATGAGTTAAGTAACACAATAGGAGTAGATGATTCCATGCACAGGGCCTGCCAGAGGCCCAGGGCTGTGCGCGGCAGGCAGCACGGAATTGCCTGAAGACAGCTAAGCAGTCAGTCTACAGCAGCATCATAAAAACTTAGGAAGAGACTGCACAGTTTGCCAGTGAGACTGTGGAACTTCCAGAATGATGACGAAAGTGCTCCTGGAGAAATACACCTCCCTA
>NW_004956619.1:2358-3701 GCF_000276665.1 Chinchilla lanigera
TGCAGACACAGAATCCATTTTTTATCTTAGTGTATCCAACTCGGTGTTGCACCCAAAGCACCCGGGTTTGTTCCCGGAAATACAGCACGCTCACAGGTTCCCTGCTTCCACAGGCAGCGCTCGGTGCGCACCACCTCCCACCACGTTTGCTCCACACAGCTCGCTCGCCCACGAAACCACCGCCTTCCCACAGCGGAGGAGTGGGCCATGGAGTTACGAAGCATCGCACTCAACCTACTCAAAATACGCCCTGTCTTTGCTTAGGATTCCTCTACCGGGATACTGCCTGCGAACCCGTCCGCGCTGCACACCTGCCCTCTCTGAGGTGTCTCTGTGCTTCATTTCTTGAAGTTTACTGGCAAGGTCTGAAATTCCAAGATTTGCGGAAGGGACACCTGCAGATCCTCCTTCTGCTCTTGCAAATTCAGCCCCTTTCCCTGGACATCTACTGATTTCCAGTCTCTTCACATGGCATTCCACTGTACTTTATGTGCAGCGTGAATCACTGCGTGACACCTTTACCCCTTCTTCTTCCTTCTCCTCTGCAGCTAGCTAGTAAGTCCCATGGACTCAAGAAGCTTTTCAGTCTTTATGGAAGGTGAGATAGCAGAGCTAGAACAGAAAACTCAGTTGACATTTAGTAAATGAATGAGTAGCTAAAGAGTTATAATAGCCATGTTGAGTTTTAAGAAAGGATTTTGCTGTTGTTACCTAAATAGAACAATGAAAGTGGAATAAAAGTTCTTGCTCATGCTGATAAACATCTTCTCAATATTTCCAAAGTATGTAATCAAAATGAAATGGATTAAAGATCTAAATATCAAAACATAAATACTAAATCTACTGGAAGAGAAAGTAGGTAAAATGCTCAAAGACATAGGGGTAGGTAGAGAGTTCATGAACAAAAATCAAACTGCATGGGAAATACTTCAAAGAATCAACAACTGGGATTTCAACTGACTGAAAAGTTTCTGCACTTCAAAAGAAATCACCAACAGAGTAAAAGGAAAACCCAAGGAAAAAATTTTATCCAACTGCTGCTCAGACAAAAGACTCCTATCTAGAACATATGAAGAATTTAAAAAATCAGGCCCCAAAAATTCAAAGACCCAATCCAAAAACGGGCATCTGAGATGAACACAAACTTCTCAGAGAAAGAAATACTAATGGTGAATAAATATATGAAAAAATGTTCACCATCATTCGTCATTCAAGAAATGCAAATTAAAACAACACTGAGATTTCATCTCACCCCACAAAGAATGGCTATCATTAAGAAATCAACCAATGACAGATGCTGGGGAAGCTGTGGGGGAAAAAGGAACTTTTCTCCACTGCTGGTG
>NW_004956620.1:0-2030 GCF_000276665.1 Chinchilla lanigera
TCAAAAGTTGGCAAAACTTCTTGAATGAAGCTGAAGATAGACTTTCAGATCTTGAAGACAGTATTGCAGCTAATGACTGTGAAAGGACAGATCTCTTAAAAATAACAAGGAATCAGGAAATAATAAAAAATGAAATACTTAGGAATCAATCAAAAAAGGAATTAAGAGATCTATACAGTGAAACTTACATTTCTCTGAAAAAAGAGATTGAAGAGGATTTCAGAAAATGGAAAAACATTCCCTGCTCATGAATAGGAAGAACCAACATTGTGAAAATGGCCATACTCCCAAAATTGTTGTACAGATTCAATACAATCCCAATTAAAATACCATTAGCATACTTCACAGATCTCGAGAAAACATTCCTAAAATTCATCTGGAATCAGAAGAGACTCAGAATAGCAAAAGCAATCCTGGGTAACAAAGGCAAGGCATGTGGAACCACAATTCCTGACTTGAAATTATACTACAAAGTTACTGTGATAAAGTCAGCAACATATTGGCAAAAAAACACATCTGAGGATCAGTGGAGCCGGCTGGAAGATGCAGCTGCAAACCACAAACACACTCAGCCACCTGATCTTTGACAAAGGGGCCAAACATGTTCACCAGAAGAAAGATAGCCTCTTTAATAAATGGTGCTGGAAAAACTAGCTTTCTACATGCCAAAGACTAAAATGAGACCTATATCCATCATCATGCACCAAACTAAAGTCAAAATGGGTTAAAGATCTAAATATTAAAACAGAAACACTAAATCTGCTTGAAAAGAAAGTAGGTAAAAACCTTGAAGACATAGGGGTACGCAGAGAGTTCATGAACAAAAACCAAACTGCACAGGAAATATTTCAAAGAATCAATAACTGGGATGTCATCTTATTCAAAAGTTTTTGCAGGGGCTGGGGATTTAGCTCAGTGGCAAAGCGCCTGCCTGGCAAGCGCAAGGTCGTGAGTTCGGTTCCCGGTACCAAAGAAAAACCAAAATAAATAAATAAATAAATAAATAAAAATAAAAAAGTTTTTGCACATCAAAATAAATCACCAAACGAATAAAAAGAAAACCCACAAATTGGAAAAAAAAATTAGCCAACTGCCCCTCAGACAAAGGACTTCTATCTAGAACATATAGAGAATTTTTAAAAATCAAGCCCTTCAAATTCAAAGACCCAATACAGAAAATGACACCTGAGATGAATACACAGATGAAGAAACACAAATAGCAAATAAGTACATGAAAAAATGTTCAATATCATTGGTCATTTGAGAATTGCATATTAAACAACACTGAGGTTCCATCTCACCCCAGAAAGAATGGCTATCATGATGAAATCAACCAATAACAAACACTGGAGAAGCTGTGGAGAAAAAGGAACCTTACCCCACTGCTGGTGGGAGTGTAGATTGGTGAAACCACTCTGGAAATCAGTCTGGAGATTCCTCAGTAAACTAGGATTTGAGGTCCCATTCCACCAACCTACTTCCCTTTTGGGTATTTTTCCAGAAGAACTAAAGGCGTCATACCACAGCCATATATGGTCATCCATGTTTATAGCATTGCAATTCATAATAGCTAAATTGTGGAGACAACTCAAATGCCCATCAACTGAGGAATAGGGGGCTGGGGATTTAGCTCAGTGGCACAGTGCCTGCCTGGCAAGCGCAACGTCGTAAGTTCGATTTCCAGTGCTGGAAAAAAACAAACAAACAAAAAACCCCCTGAGGAATGGATAAAAAAGTTGTAGTATTTTTATACAATGGAGTAGCACTCAACTATAAAGAAAGATAAACTTGAGGCTTTTGTGGGAGAATGGGTGCAACTACAGACCATACTCATAACCGAAATAAATCAGACTGTCCTGTGTAAACATTGTATTATCTCCATGATGTAAGAACCTGAAAGAGTAAATAAAATCTGAAAGCTACAAAAGATATTGTGAAAGGGAATTCAGCTGCTCAAAAGGAAAAAATGACTGGGGTGAGGGAAAAGAGAAAAGAAAGAAGGAAGGGAAAAAAAATAATACTACTAATAA
>NW_004956620.1:2630-3640 GCF_000276665.1 Chinchilla lanigera
GTAACTACTCAGAGTATAACATATAGGCATGAAATATCATCCAAATAATATTAGCACAAACTTCTTTTTAATGAACTAAGAGAAACTAGTAGTACAACTATTTTGACTATCTTGTTATATATGTGTGTTTTCTTTCCTTTTCTTTTCCTTCCTTCCCTTTTCCCTCATCATAGTTTCTCTTTCCTTGTAAACAGTTTCTTCCCAGTTCACAATATCTGTTGTACATTTTGGATCCCATGTACTTGTTCAGCTTCTTACCTTAGTGAGACTATACAACATTTACACGTGTGGGTCTGATTTATTTCACTTATGAATATGATCTCAAGCTGCATCCATTTACCTAATAAAAGTCTCAAGTTTATCCTTCTTTATAGCTGAATGGTACTCCATTGTATTAAAAAAAAATCTTTTTTTATCCATTCTTCAGTTACGGGCATTTTTGTTGTTTCCAAAATTGAGCTATGACAAATTATGCTGCTATAAACATGGGTGCACATATATCATTGTGGTAGGATGCTTTTAATTGTTTTTGGAAGATACCCGGGAGGAGAATAGCTGGATTGAATGGGATCTTTAATACCTCAGTCTGAGGAATCTCCAGACTGATCTCTACAGCGGTTGCAGCAGTCTACACTCCCACCAGCAGTGGAGAAGGGTTCCTTTTCCCTACAGCCCCTCCAGCATTTGTTATTAGTTGATTTCTTTATAAAAGCCATTATTTTGGGGGTGAGATGGAATTTACACCAAAAAGAAAATTTAAAGAATGAAAAGTGTGTCATGTATAAGCCATTATGTTAAGAAAAGCACAAGAACAAATGTCAATAATAAATATTTCTGAAGTTAAATATTTATTAAACATTTATTTATTTATGTTGAAAACTATTTTACTTTTAAACAGTAAATGTTTGAATATCAATAAAAAAGTAAGGTATATCACATACAGGTACAAATTCCTTATGATAAATGTTATTACATATATGTAAATGTACCAATAAAATTTTTAAAATGCA
>NW_004956621.1:0-1149 GCF_000276665.1 Chinchilla lanigera
TCCTTCCTCATGGCCCAGAGACCTGCTCCCTGGGCCCTCATCAGATTGGAATCAGGACAACCACGGGCCATGCATCCAGAGAGGTGACAGGTTGGGACTCTAATATTTCCACCTTCAGGCTCTAATGCTCCAGCAGCCCCAGGGCAGGTCAGCCCCCATCCCAATCCTTATAAGACCTACCAAGGCCCTGAGAGTCAGCAGCCCACAGATCACAGCCCACACAGGACAGCAGAGCCCTGAGCCCCAGCAGCTGAAGCCAGGTGAACAACCCTGTGTTCTCCCAGCACAAGGCTTGCTCTGTGCTCCCGACCTTTGAGTTCCTGCCTCTTTCTCGTCTCTGTCCTGCTGGGTGTGTGACTCCCTCTCTGCCTTAGACAATTGCTTTTTTGTGTGTGTGTGTGTGTCTTTTTTGAGACAGGGTCTCACTATACAGTTAAGGCTCGCCTTGAGCTCCCTTTGTAGTCCACGCTGGTCTTGAACTTCCATTGATCCTCCTGCCTCAGCCTCCCCAGTGCTGGGATTACAGGCATGCACCAAAACTTCCAGCTAGACCATCCCTCTGACTCAGTGTACAGCGAGGGCTTTGAGATCCTCCTGCCTCCGGATCACTGGGATTACAGGCGATGCCACCGTGCCCAGTCCCAGTGAGGTTTTAAGAGCACAGACTCTAGTGCCCTCTCCACTGGTTACTCAGCCTGTCTGTGTCTGCACCCTCCGTGGAATGGGGATCATATCAGGACTGGCACCGAAGATGGCTGTGAAAGTGAGTCACCGCCTGTCTCATGTTAGTGCGACGCCAGACACAGGGCTGCGCCTGAAACTGTGCTGAGAGCACCTTGATTTCCATCTCAGTCTCCTTCACCTTCGTGACCCTGAGACTTCTGTGTCTGGGCCCCAGCTTCCCTACTCTGGGGTTCAGCCTCAGTCTCGGTGACTCTGTCTCTGTCCCTAACTGCCCCTCATTCCTCAGTCTCCCTGCCTCCTCTGTCCTCACAGGCAGAGCTCACACTGTCTTCTCCCAGGACCTGGATGATGAATGGCATTTTTGGTTGTCCCTACAAGGAGGGGAAGGCTGGCTTGGGGTGTAAAACATCCTGCAGTACACATGGCAGGGCCCAGCATGAGGGCTCACCAGCCACCGGGCAATCC
>NW_004956621.1:2179-3705 GCF_000276665.1 Chinchilla lanigera
TACGGCCTCTGCTTGTCGCAGAGATCCCTCCAGGGGAAGGGGGCATGTGTGGGAACACTGGGTCTATACCACTCGACTGGCAGAGCACAGTGTGAAGCTGCAGACTCGGAGGAGGCATCTGGCCTTGGAACTGTCCTGCTAGAGCTCCACACGCCAAGCCTCAGACATTGCCCCTGCTTGGCCCTCCTCATATAACCTGTGCCTTCCTAACCGTGACCCACCTGACCCCTACAGATTCCATTACTGGGTCCTGTCCACCCACCCACTGGATCCACTCTGTGTTCCTCCTGTCCACAGAAGCTGAAATTCCTTCTAAAGGAGCTGGCAGTCGCTTCCCAGATGGGCTGCCCCTGGTCCACAAAAGCATCTCTGGTGGGTTTACTTGCATTCCACACTCCCAGCCCTGGATAGCCGCACTGTTTGACGATCATGATGCATACTGTGCTGGAGTTCTGGTGCATCCGCAGCGGGTGCTGTCAGCTGCGCACTGGTACAAACCATGAGCAAGTGCAGTAGGGGTGACTGCAGGGAGGTGGGCAATGGGCTGAACTGGCAGGGGGCATGGCTTCTGTGGGGTGGGCACGGTAGGCAAGGCTAAGGGTCTGACATTGCACTACAGTGAGGAGCAGGGGCCAGGCTGGGTTTGAGCAGAGAAGCTGGAGTCTTGCCGAGGTTGCAGTTCCAACACTGCAGAGGGGCAGGGCCAGGGAGTGAGCCCCAGCCCCAGAGGCTGGACTTGGCCAGGAGATGAGACTTGGAACACTAGCCCTGGAGCAAGGCTGGAGCCACAGTCAAAGGGGAGGCCTCCCTGGGAGATCCACTTCCCCAGGCTGGAGGAACATTCACGACTCTTTGCTGGGTCTGAAGGACCCCACAGGTGGGAAGAGAAGCCAGGCACCAACCTGGGGTTAACCCAAGTATGAAAACGGTGAAGAGGGGGTTGCTTGAGAGAGGCCGGCTTGGATCTCAGTGCAGCCTCTAGGAGCCAGGTGGTGTAGACAAGGGATCTCTTCTCAGCAGGTATAAGGGGCCTGGGGCAAGACAAGAGAGACAGGTGAGGACAGAACCAGGTGGATGGGGACGGAGGTATGCACTTGGCCGCAGAACTTGGTATACGGAGAGACTAGGCAAAAGCTCACTCATCAGGAAAATATGTTACTGTGTTATTTCAAACAAATTCATACTAATGCGAACATCCATGATGAAGAAAATATCCACATTTGAAATAAACAGGATACTGAGGGCATGGGGCAAGGGAGAGGTGCACCTCAAATGCTGCCTTCCCTTTAATTTCTAATATTTTATGCAGTGTGGAATTTTGCATTTATTTTGAGTTTAAAAATATTATACGAACCACTATTCGTCTTGCTTTTCCTACATTAGTGGCTCACTCAGTTAACACCTTAGACAACATTGCCCTAATAGGAACTGGGGCTATTTGGGGGTGGGCATTGGGATGGAATTTGGACGTTGTTCTGTGGGGATGAAGCAGGCACCAGGGATGGGTCTGGGTGGGGTGGAGGGGG
>NW_004956622.1:0-3688 GCF_000276665.1 Chinchilla lanigera
AGTGCTGGGATTACAGGCATGCACCACCATGTCTGGCTCTTTTATTTTTATTTTGAGACAGGGTCTTGCTAAGTTACTAAATTACCCAGGCTGGGCTAAAGTTGTCATCCTCCTGCCTCAGCCTCACAAGTAGGGAGCATTACAGGGTCGTAGAGTTCCTTCTGTGCAGAAATCGGAGCAAAGAGCCCGCTTCCGAGAGGGGCAGGAGACTTTCCATGCTCTTCACAGCCCTCGGCTTCCTCCTCACGGGCCTGGCTTCAGCCCCCACCCCAGGTCTGCCTGTCCGACTCCTCGACAGGCCAGGGGGACGCGCTGCATCTCTGCATAGTGCTGCACCCTAGTCCCACAAGGCAGAGGGGCCACACTTTGTCCTTTGTGCTGGCCGAGGAAAACTCTGCTCTTCCACTTCTGTTCAGTGACTTACTCTGCCCCAGACTTGGCAGGCCTGTCAATCACACCTCACTGCCTGCCTGATCACATGACCTGACGCTGACCAGTGGCAGCTTGCTACCTCCTGGAGCCATCAGTCATCCTGAACTCACTATGTAGCCCAGGTTGGCCTCGAACTCGAGATCTTCCTGCCTCAACCTCCTGACTGTTTGCTTTTCTGGACCCATGAGGACGCTTCTCAGTCATAGGAGTCAATAAAGGCCTTTTCCGCCTAAATGAACGGCAATAGATGCCCAGCTCCGGCGCTGGAAGTCTCCAATCTCACACCTACAGATTCCCGCGTCCAAATCCGCCCTTCTCTTTATTGAAATTATTCAGAATAACACCAAAAATCCCACTGGTTTGAAATTCATCTGGAGTCTTAAAATCCTGAATCAAGCCAGCCACCGTGACACACACCTGTAATCCCAGCACTCCGTGGGCTGAGGCAGGACTGTGGAGAGTTCAAGGCCACCCTGGGCTACAAAGCAAAACCCTGTCTCAAAAAGACAAAAAACAAACAAACAAACAAAAACCCGGGGATCAGGGATTTTGAGAGAGTAAAAGGAGAGGCTCTCCTCATGGAGAGGAGGGAGGACAGGAGCCAGTGGGCACAGCGGAGGGGCTCTGGGCAGTTTAAGGAGTCACAGAGGACACGGCTGTGGGACAGCAAGGCCCCAGCAAGGAGAAGGAGCTGAGGCCAAGCTAGAAACCCACCTGCGAGGCTCAGCACCCACTCGCCCGCTTCTCCCACAAGAACAGTTCTCAGACCACAGTGCTGCCGCCATCGTCCCCAGAAACCTGGGTGCAAGCAAAGACCACAGCGAATGGTGACTTTCAAAAACGTATTACACAGCTGGGAATGGTGACGCATGCCTGTAATCCCAGCACTCGGGAGGCTGAGGCAGGAGGATCGTTGTGAATTCAAGACCTGCCTGGGCTACAAAGTGAGCTCAAGGCCAGCCTGAACTGCACAGCGAGACCCTGTCCCAAAAAGTTCAAAAAGAAAAAAAAAGTATCACAGTAAAAGTCACACTGCCGTTTATTTCCCGAAAAATCCTCCTCTTCGCTCTGCACTCGCTTGTCCCACGGCTCTTGCCGCTTTCTGCAGCAGCTCTGGAATCCTCTTTCTGGAGCATCTGTAGTTGTGCTGTCCTGGCTGCCTCGATGTCCCGAACTGATTCAAACTGCTTACCTTTCATTTCAACTTCGGGGAAGAGCCAGAATTTCTCAGCGCCAGACCTGGTGCACAAGGTGGGTGAGGGCGCTGTCGTTTATTCTGAGCCCGCCTTTCCACTGATGGCACTAGGTAGCAGCTTTCACTGTGTTTCTGATCACACCTTATCAAGATACTCAGGAAAGAAAACTTCCAGAACTGCTCAGAAGGTAGAAAGGACCACTGGATAAGTGTGCTTGAAGTGAGGATGTTGGGGGAAATGAATGGTAACATGTTTCCTACTGCAATAAATAATTTTTTTTTTTTTTTTAATTTTGAGACAGGGTCTTGCTATGTAGTTCAGGCTGGCCTTGAACTTACTCTTCGGCCTAAACTGGCCTCAAACTGGAGCAGATCCTCCTGCCTCAGCCTCCTGAGTGCTGGGATTACAGGGATGTGCCAGCACACCTGATGAACGTTTTAAAAAATTCACACGTCCACTGCATTTCGATCAAATTCCCTCTGTCCTCATCCAGACACCGTTCCCTTCCTACGCCACCCCACAATACAGATGTTCCCCTAAAGGAATTCCCTGAAAGGCCCCCCCACTTCAAGCACAAGGACAGCAACTGTACCCAGCTGACCGTTGTTTCAGGAAGCTACACAGAGATCCTCGTAGCTGACATGCAACCCAGGGCACCTGTGGCCCTCATTTCAGGGGCGGGGCACTGAGACCTTGCAGGTTAGGATTTTGCTGCGGATCACAAAGGAAGAGTGGCACCTGGATCTGTGGCCAGTTATCGTGGCCAAAGCCTGTCCCGCCCACGGCGCTCCACCACCACACTGCTAAGCTTCAGTGCAAAAAGTGGCTGTGTAGCCCAGGCTGACCTCAAACTCACAGCGATCCTCCTGCCTCAGCCTCCTGAGTGCTGGGGTCACGGGTGTGCACCACCACGCCCGGGTCTCTCATTTCACACCATGCCACAGCCATGGCTCTGGCGCCTCCTCCCTAATCCCGGATGGCAGAGCCTCTAACACCCTAGGGTCCTGGCCCGGTGTCACCCTGAGACGCACAGGGCCACTCGGCACTGGGGAGCCCAGACTCCCCTAGGCCTTGGGTCAGGAGCCTCTTTCTTCAATAAAGAAATGACTGCTTAAAAAAAAAAAAAAAAAAAGAAACCACTGCTAATAGAGGCACCCTCAGAGGAAAACAGCCTTGCAGGCTGGAAATGACCTTGGAGATCACCTGGTTCAAACCCTTCACTCTACTAATGACACAGCTCAGGCACAGACGTGTGATTTACCTGAGGCCTCCCGGTCACACACTTGGAGTGAGGTGTGTGAGCCTCAGAAAGTCATGGCATCCAGCAGGAGCGCCCCTCCCGTCCCCCTCTCCTCCCTCTCACCTCCCTCCTCCCGCCCCTCGAATCACCACGCTCCCCACAGCTGTGATTATAACCCCATTTCCTCCCTAGGTCACAGTCAAGAAACCTGAGCCAGGCGTGGTGACAAATGCCTCTGTAATCCCAGCACTATGGGAGGCTGAGGCAGGAGGCCCGCGCGTCTGAGCCTAGTCTAGGCAATTTAGTGCCTTAGAGAGACCCAGTCTTCAAGAATGAAAGAAAGGGCTGGGCATGTAGCTCAGTGCAAAGGCCCTGGGTTCAGTCCAAGAAGAAGGAAGCAGAGGAGGAGGAGGTGGATGAGAAGCAGCAGCAGAGGAGCAGGAGCAGGAGGAGAGACCCGTCCTGGTAGCCGCAGGCCCCAGGCGTCCCCGGCTCTGCCAGGACTGTCTGCACCGCACGGGGACCCTTCCTCACGCAGGACGGACTGTCCCCTCCGCGACAGCCACACACGCTGTCCCTTCCTGGGACACCTGCGCAGGCCAGGGGCGCCCGGCCCGCGCCGTCCTCCCATCAGGCGGGCACGCGCGTGCCCCACGCCCCAGCGGCTGCACAGCCCACGCAGTTCTCGGAGAGACCTGCAGCTCCTCCCGCGCCCCGCCATGCCGCCCGCAGAGACTCGGCCCGCCCCGCCCGCCCCACGGATTTCCTCCCCGCCCCGCCTGGAATTTAAAAGTTCTTTCTCCACCAAACTTTCTTTCTC
>NW_004956623.1:0-2297 GCF_000276665.1 Chinchilla lanigera
ACCATGCCCAGCTAACAGCACTGGTTTTAAAAGGTGTGTGTGTGTGTGTGTGTGTGTGTGTGTGTGTGTGTGTTTAAAATAGGGTCTTGCTATGTTGCCCAGGCTGCTGTGAAACATGGATTTAAGTATCCTCCTGCCTCAGCTTCCCAAGTAGCTGGAACTACAGGTGTGCACCACTGTGCTCAGCATTAGTGCATTTCAAGAAATAAATGCCTGGCACAAGCACCTGCCTGGCAAGTATAAAGTCCGGAGTTCAATTCCCAGTACCAAAAAAAAAAAAAAAGAAAAAGAAAAACAGAAAGAAAGAAATGCAGGAGCTACAGTGCTGGGTACAGTGGGACACACCTGCAATCCCAACTCTCAGGAGGCCAAGGGCAGGAGGATCCTGAGTTCGAGACCAGCCTGGACTATACAAGGAGACCCCATCTCAAAAACAAAACAAACTGTGTAACAAATAAATTGGTAAATAAACAGCAAAGCAAAAAGCGCCTCCTGAAAGATGAAGGCGGCCGTCCCGCTTGACGACGTGCTATTCTGGCAGTAGACGCCCTGTCCGGGAAGCAGCGCACTTACTGCCCAGGCTGGTCTGGAACCTGGGGCGGGAGGTGGGCAAGGAGGAGGCTGCAGGAGAAGGGAGGGCTGGTCTGCGGCCGCGCTCAGGCTGGACCCGTGTCGGAGTTAAACATTAGCCGCGGTCGGGGCTTCCGGGCCAAACCCAATGGCGAAAGGCAGCCGGTAGCTCAGTCTCCGCCCGGGAAACCCCGGATGTGCACCGGCGTCTCCTGCGACCCTTGGCCACGGCTGCCCGTCACCATGTCACTGACTACGGAAGTCACCCGACCCGTGGGCTGTGGACACTGGCAGTTCCTCCAAGAGCCATCAAATGTCAAAATCACCATCCGCCATCCGACAGAGGGGCCCAGTCCAGCCCTTGTGGGCAGGAGTCAAACCCAAAACCGGGCTGGGCGTGGTGGCGCACGCCTGTAATCCCAGCACTCGGGAGGCTGAGGCAGGAGGATCGTTGTGAGTTTGAGACCAGCCTGGGCTACAAAGTGAGCTCAAGGCCAGCCTGAACTGCATAGCGAGACCCTGTCTCAAAAAGACAAAAAAAAAAAAAAAAAGACCTCGCTGCGTTGCCCGGCTGGCTGAACCTGCGATCCTCCTGCCCCAGCCTCCCGGGCAGCTGGGGTCACAGGTGTGCACCACTGCGCCCAGCTGTGCTTTAGTAGTGTACTCCCCTGACGTGTGTGTATACACCGTCCTCAGTTCCAACCCCTCCAAAGTGGCTTGGTGTTCTTTCCTAGTCTGCCGTGTCTTCTGATTGGGTTTTTGGTGCTTGCCCGGAAGGGACGGATCCTCCAGGCGCTGGGAGGTGCGGGGTCATCCCTGGGTGTGACCGCCTGGCGCCTGCGTGAGGGGCACAGAACGGGGTCTCCCGCAGCTCTGCGGAGGGGCTGGCTTCCAGCTGGGGTCGAGGGAAGTGTGATGCCGGGCCCTGAACCCAGGCCCTGCACACCGAGCTACATCCGGGCTCTTTTTTCATTGTTTGAGACAGGGCCTCGCTAAGTCACCAAATTGCCTAGCTTGGGCTTGAATTTTCAATCCTCCTGCCTCAGCCTCTGAGTGCGAGGGTTCCGGGCGCGCACCGCCACGCCCGGCTTTGCACGGCTCTCTGGAGCCCTGATCACAGCTGGTCCCGCTCGAGGCCTGCGCTATCGCCCCGCACCCCGGGCGGAGGTCAGGCGCGGCTCGTCCTGCTCATCCCCTTCCACCTCCATCCTCACCGGTGTTCAGCACGCCAACCCGGGAGGAAGGGTTTCATAAGACTCCTGTTAAATAGATGGGGTTTCTGTGATTTCTTTCTGTTTGTTTGTTTTAGCTGGAACGTGGCTCAATATGCGGAGCTGGTTTTGCAACTCAGAGTTTATTCCTGCCCAGCTTTCACCGCGATCCGAGGCCGCTACTAACGTGCCGAGCCCCGACGCGGCAGCAACGCCGTTCACAGCGCATCCTCCCCGCCCCCTCCACTGCTCCTCCCCTCCCCCTTTGTCCCCTTCCTTCTCCTCTTTCTTGGGACCGTTCGGGGTTTCCGGGTTCACCCCCCAGGAGCCTGCACTTAATGTGACAAACAAAATAAGTGGATAGGTCGGGGTGGTGGCGCACGCCTGTAATGCCAGCACTCAGGAGGCTGAGGCAGGAGGATCGTTGTGAGTTCGAGGCCAGCCTGGGCTACAAAGTGAGCTCAAGGCCAGCCTGAACTGCATAGCAAGACCCTGTCTCAAAAAGACAAAAAAATT
>NW_004956624.1:0-3625 GCF_000276665.1 Chinchilla lanigera
GCTTGCCAGGCAGGCGCTTTGCCACTGAGCTAAATCCCCAGCCCCTCTTGTCTGTCTTTTCTATAAGAATATAAACTCCCTGAGGACAGGCGTTACTGTCTATTTTGGTCGCTGGTATATTCCCAGGATCTGGAGGACACTGGCATAGAGTAGATGCTCCTTAAACGTGTGAGCCATGAATCAATATACAGAGAAGGTGAAAAAAATAGCAAATGGTATAACCCAAGTCCAGTCTGACCTTGTGTGTGAGACGTCTGTGTGTGGGAGGGGCCTGTGAACAGGGAAAAGCATAGTAGGGGCCTCCCTGGGTCGTCTGGCTGATCCTGACCAGAGGGAGTGGAAGCTTTACTGGAGAGATCCCATGGGAGGCAGATCGAGGTTAGGGGTAAAGGAAGAAAAGTTGGATGAAGAAAGGCACCAAATGGCCTTGGAACTTGTAGGAAGAGCTCGGAGAGAGAAGGGGCTGACAGGCGGGGCACGGAAGAGCCAAATGCACAAAACCCGAGGTAGCGCCACCCCCACCCCCCAATACAACACAGGGAGACAGAATGGGAGGGGCTGACTGGAAAAGCTCTCCTACCGGTGTGCACTCACGTCTATGCACTAACACACGTACATCCATATACACAGTACTCACTATACAACCGCTACATATTAGCACAGTAGACACCCACACACGCCCTTCCTAACTCTGAGCTAACCATAAATAAGACACCCTGGGCCAACCTGCCACCAGTGCACCCCGAAGATGAGGCCCAGAAGGGCAGGTCAGGGGCAAGTGAGCAGACAGACCGAAAGAAGCTGCACCGGAAGAGGCGGCACAGGCAGCGGTGCCCGGAGTCGATCAGGTTATGGACAGTTCTGCAGCAGGAAGGGTCCCTGACCTGCTACGAAAGCCGCCGGGAGCAAAGGCTCATGGGTAACCACCTTTCCCGTTCCCCCTGCTCCAGTTCTTATCGGAGCAGCTAGCTATCCTCTCTTTTCACCTCTTTCTAAGAAACATTTTCCTTTCTTTAAACTTTGTATCTTTAATACTTTACTGATATAGAATTTAGGAATCCTGGTGAGCTGCAGCGCAGAGCAACTTGTTCCCCGGTGTTTATACATCCATGCTATAAATGACGCATACAAAGGGCTGTAAGACATACGCCAGGATGTTAAGGAAAGTTGTGGGCTAAGGAATGGGGTAAGACTTTCACTCTGTGCCCTGTTTTTATGTCTGAATTCTTTTCAACTGTCGTATACCAGGGGTTCAAAATATACGGTACTTGTTTAAATTAAAGAAAAAGATTTATACAAAAGGCACGTTGCCATTATTCTTCCTCTGAATCCTCCTTTCACTTCAAACACACTTATCCCAACATTCTTGCCACTTTCTGAAGCAGTTTCGGAAGTCCTCTTTTGTGAGTGTCTCTATGAGGTGAGATAAAAAATACGTACAGTGAGTGCTGCTGAGAGCCACCCGAAGGAAGGGCAGGCTCGCAAAAGCGTGGCGCCGTGTCCTCACCCTCCTGATCCACTGTGTCTGGCGCAGTGCAACTTCTGGCTCTTCCCCAGAGTCAAAGTGACCATGAAAGGGAAATGTTGTTAATCCACACAGGACACTGAGGCAGCCAGGACAGTGCAGCTAGAGACACTCAGGAAAGAGGGCCCCAGAGCTGCTGCAGAAAGTGGCCAGAATGTGGGACGAGTGTGTTCATAGTAATGGGGAAGATCTTGAGGGGGATTAGTGGCAGTGTGTCTTCTACTGTAGCAATTTTTTAAAATTTAAACTTTCACTGTGTTTTTGATCATGTCTTGTAGTACTCTGCCAACCTCCCTCTCTTCTACCCTCGACCCTAACCAAAAGCAGAAGGGGAGTAGTAAGGACCACCCGACCCAGCGGAGGGGAGGGAGGTGATTACCGAGAACTTGGAGCAAACACTGGCAAAGGCTGGTGTCAAGCCAGAGGACTCTCTGAACCGGAGGCTGCTAAATCGAAATAGAAACAAAGATTAGGGGCAGGGGAAAAGGTAAATCTGTATATTTATTTGTGCGTCAGGCTCTGAGGGAGAAGATACATCTGTACATTTTCCCCTGGAGGTCCAAATCAGTGATGAAGACAGTTATAAATACCACGTTACCCGTGGGGAAAGCTGTAGCAGAGAGATGCTTCGGGCGGAAGCGGAGGCCTGAAGAGGGAAAAAGGTAAGGATCTCTGAATTGGATTCTTTCAAGATTGTAAATGATAAATTTGGGTGTGTAACTTTCCTATTTTCTCATCAAAGTGGAACCTCATCAGGTGTGCTGCATCTGCCCAAGGAAGGGTCTGCAGTGAAAGGGTTAATGAAAATACAGGATTCCAGGCTTATTCGTGCAGGTTTCTTTAGACAAACAATTGGGTTGTTCACAGGAGAGAAAGGGTGTATTGTGGGAGGTTTGGAGAAATTCTAAATGGGTGTGTGGGTTCCCACTAGTTTTGCTATTCGAGTTTGCTTATTTGTACAAAGAACTAATTTACCTTTCAGCGGGTTGTTGTCTTCCTTCCGCATCTGCAAGCCAACTGGGAGTTAATTTGTTTCCAAAGCAGTACAAGGTTTTTTGGTTTCACCTACAAAAGTGAATGGGTCTCTGTATTTCAAGGTTGCACATTTTTCTGTATTTCGTTGGAGGCCGAGATAAGAACTCCAGGGCTGCAGAACACAATAGTCTATTCTTGTATCTCGGATGTCACTGGGCACCATGAGTAATCTCTGTTCTTGACCCGCCACCCACCTCGAGGCAGGAACTTTGTTATCATTTCCCAAAAAGCAGATCTAATGCAACAAAAGTTTAATGAATAATGACAGTTTTACTGGACGCTTCTTGGGGAGACTGAAAAGCTCGATGTATCCTGTGGAGAGAGTTTTGATCTATGGCAAAACCTAATAAAAATTCCCATGAGACATCTGTGCTTGCTTCCCAAAGGGGAAAGGCTTCACAGTTCCTTTCTCTCTTCTCTCTGTGTTCTTAAGCAAAATGTTCTAATCTCTTTCAAGGTCTCTTTCCATCTACTACTCTGCCTGGCGAAGGAAGGACAGTGCTGAGGCCCCACTGCCTTCAGAAGGGACCTAGGAGTGGGTGTGGAGAAGGCTTCAAAGGACCTGGCAGCCCGTCCTCCCACCCAGGGCCTGAGGATTCACTTTGCCCCTGCTGATGACCGGGACAAAGAAAGAGCCCTGAGTGGCGTCCCTCTCATCTGGCCGGGACTGGGCTTGCCAGGGGCACTGGGGTCCCCTGGGACCCATCTCCTAGTTTATCTCCCTTGGGACACTGTTTATGTCTAAGGGAGGGGGAAGGCCTCTGGGACTCGTGGGGGTCCCACCCGATAGCTTTTTCACTCAGAAGGTCAGGAGATAGGAAAGGTTTCCAGCTTGGACATTTGCAGCTTCCTCTCTCTGAGTCACAGGCTACCTCCAAACTCTGAAAAGGTGCATGTTCCTGGCCTCCTACTTTCCCCTACAGGCAAAGGCCTTAGACAAGTAAATCATAATACAGAGCCCCTACCTCGTCACTGCTGCTACTACATCTTGGTACTGTCTGTTCTTCCGGATGGGCACTTTTCTTCATATTAGTTTTATTTTTTTTAAATTTTTTTTATTTTTTG
>NW_004956625.1:0-1083 GCF_000276665.1 Chinchilla lanigera
TCAGATAATATGCATGGGATAATTTCAATTCTTTTGCATTTAGGTAGGTATGCTCTGTGGACTAGAATGTGATCTATGTGCAGCTGAGAAAAATGTATATCCTGATGTTGTGGGGTGGAACACTCTGTATACATCTACTAAGCCCATTTATTTGCAGATATGGTTCAGATTTGTTATATCTTCCTGATTTTTTGTCCAGTTGACCTATCTCTTTGTGTCAATGGGGTGTTGAGGTCCCCTATTACAATAGTGTTATTAATTATTTAGTTTTTCATGTCTGTTAAGATTTGTTTTATATAGTTTGGTGCTCCCATATTTGGTGCATACATGTTTATAATTGTTGTCTCTTCCTCTTGCATTTTTCTCCTAACAAGTATGTAGTGACCTTCTTTATCTCTTTTGATTATTTTCAGTTTGAAGTTTATGCTGTCTGCAAACATAATAGCTACATCTGCTTTTATGTGGGTTTCTGTTGCATGGAGAATTGTTTTCCGTCTTTGACTTTCAGTCTATGGATTTCCTTTTGAGTAAAATCTGTTTCATGTATACAGCATATGGGTAGAATTTGTTTCTTAATATACTCTGCCAGTCTGTTTCTTTTGACTGGTGAATTGAAGCCATTTACATTAATGGTTATAACTGATATGTGTTGGCTTATCTTTGTCATGTTATTTACTTGCTATTGGTTTCCTATTTTTTTCTATCTGTTTAACTGCTTGCTCTGCTTGAGGGTTCCTTTCTATTGTTGTTCTTGAAATTGTGGTCATTTTTTTCTCTGTCCAGAATATCTTTTAGTACTCTTTGTTATGATGGTTTGGCACTCATGAAGTTCTTCAGTTGTTCTTTGTTGTGAAAATATTTCATTTCTCCACTGAATTTGAAGGATAGTTTGGCAGGATACGTCCATCTTGGTAGGAAGATGTTTTTGTCTCAGGACCTGTAATACTTTGCTGAAAGCTCTTCTCAATTGGATTGTTTGTGTTGACAAGTCTGCTGTGATTCTGATAGGATTTCCTTTATAGGTCATCTGTTTCTTTTCTTTAGCAACTTTTAATATTCTGCTCTTTTGCTGGAAATCTGGGA
>NW_004956625.1:2163-3650 GCF_000276665.1 Chinchilla lanigera
CAGGGTGCACACAAGACCAAGATACAGGCTGCACTGGCAGCGATCACAGACTGCCTGTTTTTGTGATGAACTAATTTTTTTGAGATAGAGTCTCACTATGTAGCCCAGGCCGGCCTTGAATTCATGACAATCCTGCCTCAGCTTCCTGAGTGCTGAGATCACAGGTATGTACTACTACACCCAGCATGACATACATTTTTTTTGGAAAAAGGACATTGTATATAAGAAAAATATCAGTATGCACCAAATATTGTCAACATTGTTCTGTGAAAGTTTGGTTTTTATTATTGGCATCTATACAATATTTATAAATGTAGGTAGTATAAAATATACTGGCTGGGTAGTAACCAAAAAATTAAGTTGAAAATCAACTTTTAAAAAGTTTTGAGAGGGGCCGGGGATTTAGTTTGGCAGCACAGTGCCTGCCTGGCAAGCACAAGGTCATGAGTTCAATTCCCACTACCGAAAAAAACCAAAACAAACAAACAAAAAAAAGTTTTGAGAGCCAGGAACACTCCATCAACTGCCTGGGGATCCTGGATCAGTGCCTCACCTCTCCCTCCATCATGGGGTGGGTCTGAGCTTCAGAAGAGCCAGGTACCCTCTGTGAACTGCCTGGGGTTTCTGGACCCAGCATCCTGCTTCCTGCCACTATAGTGGGGCCAGTCTAAAATGTAAGAAACCTAGGGATGCTCAGGAACTTTGGTAAGCTGCCCAGGAAGGGTGAGGCTTGGCACTCTGCCTCCTGCACCAAAAATGAGAAGATGAAGGAGCAAAATGCAATCTCAGAACTCCACCCCAACCAGAACAAGTCAAGGAGACATTGACATAGGAGAATTTGGAAGTTGCACACCACAAATCTCTGAAATGACCACAACTGAAGTAAAGAAACAACTCCATCAGGCTGCAGAAGAAATCAGATCAGAAATAATCACTCAGGTTAAAAAATGAAATGATAACAATAATGAAAGATTTGCTCAGTACATCTAAAGACATATAAAAAAATAGATGAGCATAGAAAATGATAGAAACCTTGAATGAACAATATAGGAAGGAGAATGCATCAAACATATTAAAAGAGATATCTGGGAAATAAAAACTTCCATTGAAAGCTTGTAGAACTGCTTGAATGAAGCCAAAAATAAACTTTCAGATCTTGAAGACAGTATTGCAGCTAAATATCATGAAAGGAAAGATTTCTTAAAAACAAGGAACCAGGAAATACCAATTCAACAGCTGCAAGATGATGCAAAGAAAAAAACATAAGACTAATAGGTATCAACAAAACAGCAGGAGGCAACACAACTGACATAAAGACTATTTGCAGAAGTAATAGCAGGAAGTTTCCCAAGCATGGAAAAAGAATCTGACACACAGATAAGTTAGGAATATAGAACTGTAATTAGCCAGGGCAAAAATAAATCTACACCCAGACATGTTATAAGCAAAGTCTCAGATATTCAGCAAAAGAACAGAATATTTAAAGC
>NW_004956626.1:0-1147 GCF_000276665.1 Chinchilla lanigera
ACATATGTTGCTCTGGTATGATGATTTTAATTCTTCTAGGAAAATACCCAGAAGGGGAATAGCTGGGTTAAGTGGGACTCCTAATCCTAGTGTTATGAGGAATCTCCACATCAACTTCTATAGGGGTTTAGCCAATCTACACTCCTACAAAAACAGTGAAGAGTTCCTTTTTCCTCAGAGCCCCTCCAGTATTTGTTATTGGTTAATTTCTTAATGATAACCACTCTTTCTGGGGTGAGATGGAATCTCAGTGTTGTTTTAATTTGCATTACTTGAATGACTAATGATATTGAACATTTTTTCATGTATTTATTTGCCATTAGTATTTCTTTATCTGTGAAGTTGTATTCATCTAAGATGCCCATTTTTGAATTAGGTCTTTGAATTTTGGGGGCCTGTTTTCTGCAGGGTCTGTTATCATTTCACCCTTCTGTTCAAAATTGCATGGATTTAAGTTTTTTCTTTCCTTTTGTTTGATAAAATTAGCTAAGGGTTTGTCAATTTTATTTATTCTTTCAAAGAACCAACTCTTAGTTTCATTGCTTCTTTGTATTGTTTTATTAGTCTCCATTGCATTAATTTCTGCTTTGATCTGCAAAATTTACTCACTCATATGAGCTTTGGTCTTTGCCTGCTCTTTTTTTCTAGAAGTTTGAGGTTCAAAACAAAGTTGTTTAATTGAGCTTGCTCTGTTTTCCTGATACGGGTATTCAGTGCTGTAAATTTCCCTCATAAAGCTTCTGTTGTTGTGTCCCATAAATTTAGGTATATTGTATTGCCACTATTGTTTAATCATAGAAACTGTATAATTTTTTCTTTAATTTCATCTGTGACTGGTTGTTTGGTTGTTTGGTCATTGGTTGTTTGGGATAGTCTTTGTCATGGAAGTAACTTATTTCTTCATCAGCTTTGAAAGATAGTTTTGTAGGGTACTTTAATCTGGGGTAGAAGTTTTTTTTTTAGGGCTTGTAATACTTCACTCCAAGTTGTCCTTGACTTGAAGGTTTGTGTTGAGAAGCCAGCTGTGATTCTGATGGGCTTTCTTTTATGGGTGATTTATTTCTTTTCTCTAACAGCTTTTAAGATTGTATTCCTGCTGAATTTGTGGAATCTTGACTATGATATGCCTGGCTGTAGATTTTTTTTT
>NW_004956626.1:2697-3987 GCF_000276665.1 Chinchilla lanigera
TTAGGGGAAAAATAGATACATAAAAGGGGAAGGGATTAGAAGCAAGGCTGGAGGACAAAGTGAGCTCCCACAAACTTTGGGAAATGGTTGCAGAAAATATGGGGGCAGAGAGAAGGAAGAAATAAAAGGAAGAACAGAACCGAATAACAACCACACAAAAACATAAACTACATTCACATTCATATATAAAGAAGATCAAATAATGAAGAAAGACAATAAAAACACCCCCAAAACCAAATCAAGAAAAAAGAGAGAAAGAAAAAAGTTTACTTGAAGGTTTGCCTCTGCTGTCACTGGGTAGACAGCATGTGGGGACAGAGTAAAAAGTCTGTATTTATTTTTCCAGCAAGGCAACAGTTCTTTTACAGTGGGGTAAATCTTAGTAAATAATGTCTTTATTTCCCCTTTAATTTCAGTCTAGTTTCTGGCCATGAGGTTGGGATCAGACCAGATCAGACTGCAGCTGTCAGCTCACCTCCTGTGGGTTGAACTCAGGTGGGAGCCAGAAGGTGGACCCAGCAGGTGTTCTGAGTTCTGAGTTAAGTTGTACTCTCTTCAAGATGACTTCCAGCCAGTTGCCCTTTCCCACTGGATGTCCAATGCTGCAGACTCACCATTAGCTATTACAATCCTCCAAGTTCATTGTTCCCTTCCGCTACTAGATCTCTCCCTGGAGGTCTGACCATGTGTCTCCAGGTTTGAACTGCTCCTCCAACACAATAAGTCCTGACTCAGGGAGAAAGTTCTGCAGGCTACCTCCTTCTTCTTCATTGAAATTTCTCTGTTTTGTTTTTCCTGTGGGATTCAATTCTTGCTTCGTAGCCTTCTTTGATCCAGGGGCCCTAGTTCTTTTCTAATCTTCCTCATGTTGCTATATTCCGGTGTCCGGACAGCAACCCTCAGAGAGGCTTTCTCTGCTCTCCCCTGAATCTTCAGAATTTACATGGGCAATGAATTGCTGAAGGGAGTGTTAAACCCACACTAAGGAGTAACTGTGTCTGTTTAATATTTATTCAAGTCACATTATATTTCTCCAGTTATAGTGTATTTCTGGTGTTAACTATGCATCCTTATTTGCTGGGTGTTGATGATTTTCTTTGCAAGGGTTGTCCTGATATTTGGTGCCTTGTGTGATCTGTATCTTCTTTTATTGCTGTGATCAGTGTTTTGGCCTGTACATTGGCCTCAGATTCTACTCTTGGTCAAATTTATCTGGTGGATTTCAGTAGTCAGGTACAATTGCCAGGAACTCTAAATTAAAAATTCTTCTCTTGGTCCAAAATTGCTTCA
>NW_004956627.1:0-3667 GCF_000276665.1 Chinchilla lanigera
AAGGTAGCTGCAGTTTCTAGTGTGTTTGTCTCTTTGGACATTTTTTTCAAAGGGGAAAGCTGGAGGTAGAGCATATGGAAGTGGGCCCTTTGGTTGTTTTGGAGCAATACTTCCATGGTATGGAATCCATTTCATAAAGCCCCATGTCATGAACTTCTCCTCCAAGAAAGTCCTAGCCAATGAGGAAAGCAGCGCTTGCTGAGCTCAATGAGACCCACACCCAAGCTGGCTTTCCATCCTTTTCTCTGAGGCCACCAGAAGAAAGACACAAATGCAGTGTGTTGGGATGGAATTTGGAGTGAGGGACCAGTTCTGAGAGTGCACTTCCCACCTGGAATGCACTGTCTTTGCGTTTTCACACTGCCTTAAAGAAGCACCTACCAACAGGTGCAGTGATGGTGAAGCTCATAGAGATTTCAATGATAACTGACATCCTGCTACAGTGCTTGGGCCAATGGCTCACCACCATTGCACCAGGCCATCACTTAAAGACCAGCTAACAGTCATTTAAAGGAGCAGGTAGAGCACCTTCGTAATTCCAGGAGCCCATGGGTGTCTTGAGTGGATCTCTGATCCAGCCCTGCCAAATAGGCACGGAACCCCTCTGGACGACTTCCTGGAATGGCGGCACCTGGCAGCTGCAGGTCAACTCCAGGTCCCTTAAACCCCACAACAAGGGAGTTCCAGTGTCTGTGGCTCTCCTGGGGCCTTAGAAGACAAACAGGGCCACTTTGGACCCAAAGTCGCTACTAACTCACTAAATAGAAACTTCCATAACACTAGGTCTAACGGGAAGGAAGCCATAATGGCGATGGATATCATGAAAGTTTTTCCGCACGATGGCAGTAGTGCTCCGAGAAACAGTTCTCGTTACCTCTCCCCCCGCCCTTTCTATCTGAAAAAACTGATACCAGAGAGAAAACACCAGGAACTTTGAAATATTTCAAAACATTAGGGGATACTGGTGTGGGGTTAAGGATGTAGCTCAGAGGCATAAGCACCTGCATAGTAAGCTTGGAGTCAGTTCCACTCCTGGTATAAAAAAACCACAAAAAAAAAAAAAAAACCCTCCTAAGACATAATGGTGTCATATATATAGGATACTGAATAAAATTATCCATCAATTCTCTTTTGGAAATATGGAACCAAAAGGTATGGAAATAACATTTAAAGTTTGCAAAGAAGCCTGGCTTGGTGGCCCAGGCCTGTGATCCCAGCACTCTTGGGGAATGAGGCAGGAGAAGAGCAAGTGTGAGCCAGAGTGGGCAACTTGCAGCCTCAGGGAGACACTGGTACAAAATAAAAATACAAAAAGAGCTGCACGTGACCCTGTTTCAATCCATGGTTCTGCCAGTAAACAAATCATTACAATTCTAAAAAAAATAAAATCCTGTCCCTGATTCCACTCTCTGTACTACTAATTTTCAAAAATCAAACACAACTCATGGCATCCCTAGATGAGCAATTCATTCAGGTTGGCCACTGAAGACATTTCATGGTACAGACACAAAGAGTTCTTCAAGTGGAAATGAGAGAAAGAGCTGAAAGGAGAAGATTAGATAACAGCTAGAGCCCTCTGAAGGAACAAGTGCCACACACAAGAGATGCCAAAGACATACATATTGTATCTTGTATCTTTTGGTCCCGCTAAGATTTTCAAAGGAAGTGCATAGTGAATTATTAGTCTCCCTTAATGAGCATAAAATATTTATGTTAGAATTTGCGAAAATAACAGAAAAATGAATTGGAGCTGATAAAGGAAGGTTTTATGTACCATTGAAAGTACTTAATGAAACTTACCATAAAATTAGAATAATGTATTGACCAGGATACTTATAAAGGGAAAAAAATCAAAATATACTGAAAAAAGTAAGACGGGAATAAAATAATATCGTAGAAAAGATAAATCAATCAGAAGATAGCAATTGAGTAATTCAGAAAGAAATATAACGCACACATTAAACAGCTGCCAGTATGGCAGAAGTAAGTCCCTTTTTACCGATAATTTATTTAAATTGACTAAACTCTCCCATTTATAAGTAGACATCGGTGGAGCTGAGTTTAAATAACCATGATTAAAGTATATTCTCTCTAAAAGAGACTGTTTAAATCTTGTTGCTGAATGAGTTGAAGGTAAAAGAAGTGTAAAAGTTATTCAGTGCCAACAATAATCAATTAAAGTTGGAAAAGCTGCACTAACAGGAGATAAGCTACGTGTAAAGACAACAGTTATTTTAAGACACAGTGATGGACTTTGTGTGTGTGTGTATACAGATATATGTACATTTTTTTCTTTTTTTTTTTTTTTAACCTTTTGAGACAGTGTTTCGTTGTGTAGTTCAGGCCAGCCTTGAGTTCACTGTGTAGCCCAGGCTGGCCTTGAACTTGCAGCAATCCTCCTGCCTCAGCTACCCTAGTGCTAGGATTAGAGGTGTGAGATGCCATGCCCAGCTTAGACTTTGTATATGGATGAGGAAGTCAGTCTATCAGTATAAATATAGTGCAAAAATAGATTCAGTATACAAAAGTATCCCCAAATCTATTGAAATGATAACTGAGGTCTGTTAAAAGGAAAAATGGAGTTCCACAAAAAAAGCTAGAGAGTGCCCTTCATTGCAATTTGTGTGTGTGTGTGTGTGTGTGTGTGTGTGTGTGTGCTTTTGAGACAGGGTCTGACTATGCACTTCCAGCTGGACTTGAGCTCCCTTTGCAGCCCAGGTTGTTCTCTAAATCCCAAGAATCCTCCTGCCTCAGCCTCCGAAGTGCTGGTATTACAGGCATTCACACCACGCCCGGCTTCATTCCAATATTAAATAAAGTTTGAGATGAAACTGTGACTCTATGTGTGAAATCATAGAAGTTCATACACATGTAAGGGTAGATATCACGCTCCATAGAGCCGTGCATGGATATAGTGATGCAAGCTAATGAGGCCTCCTCCTCTGGCTTGCTAAGAGTTGTTCACATCTCTCTGGGCATGAAGGTGCAGACTTGTGGTCTCAGCACTAAAGAGGCTAAGGCAGGAGGATCTTGGTGAGTTTCAGGCCGACCTGAGTCACACTTTGAGTTTGAGACCAGCGTGAACTGCACAACAAGACTCTGTGTAAATAAATAAATAAATAAATAAATAAAATAAATTTCAAAAAGAACTGCTAAAAATTCATCACAATAAGTGACAAAACAGATGAAGCCAGGGGTCAAGTCAAAGCCCAGTGGGAATTATCAAATGAGAGTCCCAGATGATCTCCAGGGCTTCATCAGTTTCCTCTCCCATTTGGGCCTGGAACCATCTAACTGCCTGAAGTGGGGTGAAAGTGCTGTGTAGCCCCGTGCCTTGCGCCCAGGCAGCAAGTTCTCCAGGAGCGGCAGGGCTCCTGGGTCCGAGTTTGGGCTGGACGCATACCATCACGATTCCCAGCTGAAACGCGCACACAGAGCCAGTTAGGCCCCTTCCAATCCCGGAGGCCAGGACACGAGAACAAAGACCCCGCGGACATTGCAGACTGAGTTGCTAGGCGCAGGGAGGCCCAGGGGACGGACGGGATGAGCAGGCCCTAGGAGCCAGCCAAGCAGGCTCCCCCAGCCCCCCACGCCTTGCGCCTAGGCAGCGAGTTCTCCGGGAGTGGCAGGGCTCCTGGGTCAGAGTGTGTGCTGGACGCATACCACC
>NW_004956628.1:0-1230 GCF_000276665.1 Chinchilla lanigera
TTGGGGTCACTCTACCACAGTGACTGGGAAATAAACCACAAAGAGATCATTGTGGAGAGGTGCAAACTAGACAGACTACCTGAGAAGTTTGAGCTCAGGGCAGGAAGAACACAGCAGTCCCATCATTCATGGTGAGAAGCCAGGCTGCTCATGTGTGGTCTTTGGAAAAGGCTGGATCTGAAAGTGCTGGCATTAAGTCCCGTCAGAAGACTGCTCAAACACTCCTACCCCACCCCACTACCTACATCCAGTGCAGAACTCAGTGGCCCACCTGCTAATGCGATCAGGAATATGCCTCACCTTGGACAGTTGCCACAACCTGGGATGTATGGGCAGAGGGGTCTCTGAAGTGTGTGTGTGTGTGAGAGAGAGAGAGAGTTCACAAACCCACAGGCTATAAAACGAGATGGAAATGGTGCAGATAGACAGACATGGAGACTTGGAACTGCTGAAGTGAATGAAGCTCCAGCGTAGACACAATTAACAGCCACACCCAGCGTGAAAGGTGGGACAGAATTCAGCATACATGCACAAAAATGTGAGTGTTGAAACAACATAGGAGGTAGTAGTAACTTATTAAGCCTCCTCCGTATGTGGTGGATTCTAATACTGCAGATCCTGGGCACCAGTCATTTAAAACCACAGAGGAAATTGTTTTTTTATTTGTATCTTTTTCTTCGTTTTTTTGAAGCTTCATTCTTTTTTCTTTCTTTGCTTTTCTTTTCCCTTTTACTTCTTTTTTTTGTTTGTTTGTTTCTTCTTGTTGGTTGCATTTATCTAATTGAATTTGCTTTTTTTTTTTTTACTCCCTAATAGGATCTTTTATCTCACTTTTTCTCTTCCTTATCTTCCATTTCTTTATTTTTTAAATGCTACTTTTTTCATCTTCCCTTTCCTCACTCTCTCCATTTTTACTAGTATTACTATTAAGCTTTATTAATTATTACACATTTAGTTTACACTATGCTTTTGTTCAAGTCTATTGTGAATGGCTACATAGTATTGCTGATTTCATTGTTATTGCCACGGTGGCATAGTTATTACTATTAATTGGTCTTTTTCTGTATGTCAGTATATGGTTTGTCATTCTATCATCAAATAACCACAATCAGAAAAGAACTTCTCAAAAACACATTATAGTCAAAATCCCAGAAGTCCAACACAAGGACAGAATATTTATTAAAAACAGTTGGAGAAAAGCAACGGATCTCCAATAAAGAAAATCTCATT
>NW_004956628.1:2711-3808 GCF_000276665.1 Chinchilla lanigera
AAAAAAGGTGAAATCACTATGTACACTGCCAAAATCCAGAAGATTCTTAGTAACTATAGTTACTTCAAAAACTTGTACTTCAGTAAATTGCAGAACGCAGAAGAAATTGATAGAATCCTAGATACATATGAATTAACCGAAATGAACCAAGAAGCTATAAAAACCCAGATTAATCTAATAACAGGCAATAAAATTGTGGCTGTAATATAAAAAACCTACCAAGAAAACCCCAAGACCCGATGGATTCACCCCTGAAATCTACAAGAACTCCAGAGAGCTAGTGTCAATTCTCCTCAGAAACTTTAATGAAACTTTGATGGGAGAAGTATAGCTAAAGTCATTCCTGGAAGCTACCATTACCTTGATTCCAAAACCAGAGAAAGACTCAATTAAAAAAGAAAATCACAGACCAGTCTCTTTGATGAACACAGATGCAGAGATCCTCAACAAGATACTGTAAAATGGGATGCAACAGTCATTAAAAAGATCATCCATCATGACCAAGTAGGCTTTACTCCAGAGATTCATGTATGGTTCAACATATGCAAATCAATAAATATATCACATAAGAATCAAAAGCCAAAATCACATGCTCATCTCAGTAAGTGTAGAAAAAGCTTTTGACACAATCCAACATTGATTTATGATTTTTTAAAAAACATGAAATAAAAAGGTGTAGAAGGACCTTATTTCATTCAATCTGATGAAAGCTGTTTATGGCCAAACAATGGCCAACATCATATTAAATGGGGGAAAATTGAAAGTTTTTCCTCTAAAATTAGGGACAAGCTGAGGATGTCCACTGTTCAATATACTATTCTAGATTTTAGCACAGCAATCAGGCGAGAGAAAGAAATAAAAGGGATACATATAAAAAGGAAGAATCAAACTATATTTACACACAATGCAATATTTTACATAATAGATACAAAAATTCTATTAATGTCTCCTAGAAATAATAAATTTACAAAGCTAGCAGGATAAAAAAATCAACACACAAAAATCAAGAGTATTCCAGAATACCAATAACAGACCCCTGGAGAAAGATATTAGGAAAACAATACCATTCAAAATAGGTTCAAGTAAAATAAAGTACG
>NW_004956629.1:0-3666 GCF_000276665.1 Chinchilla lanigera
CTTTTCTCTCATTGCTGAGACAAAAACACCCAGAATTAAGGAAGGAAAGATTTATTTAGCTCACAGTTTGTAGAGGTTTCAGTCCATACTCAGCTGGTTCCAAGGCAGAGTGGCACACAGCAAAGGGCAACAGCTCATGGTGGCAAGAGATAGCAAAAGCAACAAGAGCAAAAAGGAGGACCAGTGACAAGCAGCCTCTTTCCCGCCCTTACACTGTACGCAAACTACCCACCCCAGGGCAGGTGGACCAATTACATCCATAATTCCAACACTGGACCATAAATCAATCATACACTGTAGAAACCCACCCCATGACTGCATGAGGGGACATCCAGACACAAACCAGATGTATACCAAAGGGTGGCTGGGATAACTGTACTGCTGATGTCTAATGGTTTATTGATAGGAAAAATGACTGCTTTATTTATTTATTTTTTGACAAATTTTGCATGCTTCTATCTGGTAATCTGAACAAATAATTTGAAGACAACAATATACAATATAACAGCCATTGTGGAATTCCTATCATCTTGTTTGGTGAAGCTCTGTATCGTTTATAATTCTTTTGTTTTTATTTTTTTCTCTCTTTAATTGTTTGATTAATCTTGCATTCTTACATCTGTTAATCTGACCAGCTTTGATGAAGATAAAAATGCATAATATAACAATGACTGTTAATCCTTATCATTTTTTTCTGAAACCCTGTGTCATTCTTATTGTTTTTTCTTTGCTTTGTTTTTGTCTATGTTTGCATTTTGCTATTGTTCTTTTTCTTCAGTTCTCTTTAAAATAAAAATATCATGTTCTATACCTTAATGTATACAGAAAACTTTATTTTAAAAAAATTGAGAAAGTACTTGAATCAATGCTTTTACACAAATATGTAACTGGACAGCAAATGCATAAAAAGGTGCTCACAGTCAGAGGCCTTCCCTAACCACAAAGACTATGTCCATACAATTTCTAGGATGGCTAACAGTAATAGAAGAGATAGATGAATGGAAAGAATGTAGAGAAAAGAAAATTCTTGTGTACACTCATTGATTCCATAAATAGGTACAACCAGCATGGATAAGAATACAAACAGTCCTCAAAAAATTATAATGAAGACTAAAGTTTGGTACAGTAATCTCATTACTGGCTTCATAACTAATGGAAATGAAATCAGTACCTGAAAGAGACAGCTGCATTTCCACGTTCACTGCAATGCTACTCACAGTAGCCAAGAAATAGAAACAAGCAAGTTTCCTTCAATAGGTCAGTGGATATAAATAATATGGTATGTATATTTATATACCATAAAATGTTATTCAGCTTTCTAAATAGGGAACACTGCACTCTTGATAATATAAGTGAACTTCAAGTTCAATGTGGTAAATTTCATAAGATAGTGATTGACAGACAAATAACTATAGATCTCTCTTACATGTAGAACCTAAAAAGAAAACCCTCAAGTTTATAGAAATAGAGAGCACAAAAGTAGACGTTAACAGCTGGGTAGGTGGGAAATGGGAGAAGTTTATTAATACTCTGTTATAACAGAGAAAAGTTCCAGTGATGTAATGCACAGCATGGAGACTGCAGTTAATTATTAACACACAGACACACACACACACACACACACACACACACACACACACACACACACTTATTTGAAGTGATATGTTAATTGCATTTATTTTGGTAATCATTCACCATATTATACATATCACATTATCATGCTATATGCATTAAGTGTATACAAATTTATTTGTCAATTATATCTCAAGAAACCAGGGGTCAAAAGATTGTACGCCTTTTCTGCTCTCCTATATCCACGCGCAGTGCTTGAAAGGAGAATGTCAGTGTGCCTTTATAAAGATGATGTTATCATACATATAGGAAATTCCAGTGGCCTGACCAGGAAGCTCTTATAACTCATAAACAAGTTCACAAATATTTCACAACACATATCAATGTATATAAGTCAGTAGCATACTAGCTATGGCAAACCTTTTAGAGAGTGAATGCTCAAACTAAGATCCAAAACCAATGTAGTTATCACAAAATGCCAACATTGAAATTAAACTTGAATATATGATGCTTGGCTGCTGGGGCAATGCTAGAATGACTTGGCTCATGTGCCCACAGAGAGGACTCTGAGTACCCACTACTCTATACTGATTATCTGAAAACTAAATGAAGAAAGGACTCCACTTCCAGTATATCCTAAGTTATGGTGGAATAAATTTAACTATGGTGCTTAAAGACTTCACCATAAAATACTGATTAGAGCAATAAGACAGGAAACATAGCAAAAAGGATAGATTATGTTCATCAACTGAATGAATAAAAAAGCCGCACAGATAGTGGATGAAGTTAATAGTCAACTGATAGAATGGGAGAAAGTATTTTTATTTTGTAATTTAATGAAATAAAAGTAGATATTAATATAGATGGTATAAAAGGCCTTCTTGTATATTAAATAAAACAAAATTTCATAACAAAATAATTACAGAATCACAAGAGCTGTTACATTGTGTAATAACTCCAATCAATGTAAACATTATATGGCTTAACGTGAGCTGAGGCCTATAATATCAATAAGAATGAAAAAGGTGACAAAGGAACCAGAGGAGGAAATGGGAGGGACAGGAAGGGGATTAGGAAAACAAAAACTAGCTGTAATATGTACATGTAACCACTCTGTAATATGGCTGTAAACTGTGTGCATTGCAAACATGAACTAATAAAATAAATTTTGTTTTGTTTTGTTTTGTTTTGTCAGGTACCAGGAATGGAACTCACGACCTTGTACTTGCCAGGCGGGCGCTGTGCCGCTGAGCTAAATCCCCAGCCTCCTTAAAATAAATTTTTTAAGAAAGATAATGTCTAAAATACTATGGAGTTCAACTCAGACAAAAATGACTCCCTCTTACAAAGAAGAAAAAAACAAATAGAAGGACATAACTTTCTTTTGAATGAGCAAAGATGAATTAGTAGTATAAAAGAAGAAAATCAGCATATATGTTAAATTATCTTTTAAGAAATGGAATAGATAATTTGGAGAATAACTCAAACTTTGCTTACTTTGTATGTATCTTTTGCTCCTTCCTCTTTCTGTCTCTCTCTGTCTCTCTCTGTCTCTCTCTGTCTCTCTCTCTCTCTCTCTCTCTCTGTGTGTGTCTCCCATGTCTCTCTCTTTCATATATATCAAGAAACTATGGTTGTGTGTCACTTGTTTCACATAATATTATGATATCATTGATTTGCCTCTGAATACCTCAATTTTATCTTTATTTCTGGCTGCACATTCCATTGCATATAAATACCACATTTACTTTATTTATTCATCTCTTGATGGACATAATCTATTTCCAAAATCTAGTTATTATAAATTCTGCTGCTAGCCCCCCCTGCGCCGTGCGCCCAGGCAGCGAGTTCTCCGGGAGCTGCAGCGCTCCTGGGTCCGAGAGTGGGCCGGACTCATACCACCGCGATTCCCAGTCGAAAAGCATGCACAGAGACAGGTAGGCCCCACCCAATCCCGGAGGCCAGGACGCGAGAACAAAGACCCCAGTGACACTGCAGACTGAGTTTCTAGGCGCAGGGAGGCCCAGGGGACGGGCGGGGCGAGCAGGCCCTCGGAGCCGGCCGAGCAGGCTCCCCCAGCCCCCCGCGCCTTGC
>NW_004956630.1:0-709 GCF_000276665.1 Chinchilla lanigera
TTTTTATTTTTGATTTGTGATGAGATCTCTCCAAGAGAATATCCAATGGGGAAAGACATGAATCAATTACAGCACAATTATACAATGGTATTTACAGAATGTTTTGATTTACAGTAACAGTGAAACAATAGAATTAGTCTGAAGTATATTGTCTACAGAGGTTTACCATTTTCCATCCCTGTAAATTGCATAATTTGTCATTAGGTATAGAATTAAGGTTTAACTTCAGGAAACATTTTTCTTTCCTTTGCTGGACACTTTAAACCCTAGTATGCAGTAAATTACACTGACTAGATTTTGACTCTGTACCTACCTGTTGTACCACAGAATGCTTAGAATGAATGGTGTCTCCTCTCATTTGGTGTGGACAAGGGGTAGCAGTGTGGATGCAGAGAAGTGAAAGGCTCTTGCTTGATTCGGAAGGGCTGGCCACCTGGATTTACCGATGAATTGGATGCCAGACATAAGAGAAAGTGGAGTCAGATTGCAGAAGGGTTGAGGGAGCTGACAGCTGGAAAGATGCAGTTGTCAGCAACCAGGATGACAAAAGTGGCTGGAGACGATGTGGGAGTCACCGCTGAGACTATGGCTTTGGACATTGTAAGTGTGAACTAGCTCCCTGGCAATTGCAGCTGGATTAGTTTGAAGTTAGAGGGAAGTCTGTGCTGGCAGTGTGAATCCAGGTGGTATTTAAATTTCTGGGTCTGGG
>NW_004956630.1:2538-3598 GCF_000276665.1 Chinchilla lanigera
TTTGAGCTCATTTTAACATGTATTTAATATAAATGCATATAATATAATTATATTTAATACTCTTTCATCCTTTTATTCTATACTAGTTGCAAAATTATGGCAATTGGTGCTAAAGCACATTTCTGTATCAGGTAATTTTAAACATTCATAACTGTATATTTCATAGTTTTTTTAAAAACAGAACAAAGAAAAACACATAGTTGTAAATCAATAGATTTTTACTTTCCTTTCCAAAACAAAGGAAGAAAAAGCTTACAGATGAAGAGGAACACATGAGGTTTAAAAATACATTCAGAATTTTTTCACTGAAATTTGACTCTACTTTTTCATATCTGAAGCGTAATTATGTAAAAGCAGAGGGTATCTATGAGCCAGAGGAATTCTGAATTTACCTTGGAAATCTCCATACTTATCTTTCTATAACAACCATTTCAATTCTGTTAGCTCAATGAACCATTTAATATCCTTACATAGGTATAGACCAGAGAAGAAAATAATCTAATTTTCATAATGACTGAAAGTCAAAATTTATTCTCTGAAAGAAGAGGCTTGACCGACTAAATATGACTATCATGAGATCTTTCTTAGAGAGTGATTATTCCTTCTCTTTCATTCCTGAAAACATGTTTCTTACATTGAAGCCTGTCTTAATTAGCTAGGGGCTAAGAATCAATGATGGTAAATTAGGTAGAACAGAATTACCTCCTGTTGGTGATAGATATGAAATATTCCTAGAGCCTTTCAACCTGAACTTTCTTGGACAAAACATGAATGAGACAGTGGACAGGCAGTCACTTAAGTACTAAGTCACATGGTGCATCAACAATTTGTTAAGTCTCAGAACAAACGGGAAGTATAAATTGCAGTATGCAGATTTCTTATTCATCAACTCACAACAAAAGCTTGTATCTAAAACCAGAATACTACTGTGAATTCACAGACATTCATCGGGACTGTTTGAGTCTGTATCCTCCAGAGAGCAGATAGCACTCTGAAAGCTTGATACATTCCAGGGTCACTGTGAAAATCTCTCATCTGTTCCCGGCGAGCAGTGGCTCCG
>NW_004956631.1:0-838 GCF_000276665.1 Chinchilla lanigera
GAATGTGGAGATGAGTGGGGTGCATTAGAAAGGACCTCAATGCAGGACAGCCAGTTGACACCAGGGATGCCAGCGCCATCTGATGATCGCCAGGATGCTGTGTGTTTAAGACCCTGATCCTTCAAGTCACCATCGCTTGTGTGCTTGGCTCAGTGCCCATTCTCCAGAGCTCCCTGTGCTCAGCACCATGGGGAAATTCTCGGCTCTGCCGGGAGGAGGCCAGTGAGTGACTTGAAGGAAGAAGGAACCTAAGCAAGTTTGGGCAGTGGACTGGAGTTGGCTCTGTGTCCAGGCTGTGTGTGTTTCCCCGTTCGTATCCCTGCACTCGTCCTGCTCACCCTCAGGTCCAGACTCCTGCACTTCCCGTCTGTTCACTGACCGGCCTTGAGCTCTCTTACAGTTTTTAACTTGCTGTCCCCAGAAAACCTTATGCACTCACTGGTGGGGATAGAGGAAGGGGCTAGATCACGTGTGTGATAACGGGATCAGTGTAGTTTTTAGTACTGGGAACTGAACTTGGGACCGTGGCCTTGCCTGGCAGGCACTGTGCCATGGAGCTATAGTCACATCCTCAGTGATTGGTTGCGCATGGCAGTAGGGGATTGAATTACTTAAGAGGGAAGTGAGGCCCTGGGTGTGGATTGCACCAAGCAATAGACTTGTAGCCTGGATGGAACATAAGACAAGACAGAAGGCCGGGCATGGTGCTGCATTCGTACAATCCCAGCACTTGGAGGCTGAGGCAGGAGCATGGCTTCAAGTTTGAGACCAGCCTGGGCTCCAAAGTGAGCTCAAGCCCAGCTGGCCTGAACTGCATAGTGAGACCCTGTCTCAAAAC
>NW_004956631.1:2693-3603 GCF_000276665.1 Chinchilla lanigera
TCCATGAATAAGTCATGGAAGGTCAGGGCGGGCAGGTCATGCAGAGCAGTGCTGGCTATGGTCTCACTCTTCTGCAGGCTCTGCTTGGCCAGCTCATAGAGAGGTTGTGGGCTCTGCATGCTCATCGTGACATATCTGCACAAAGCATGGTGGCTAACATTAAGGAAGGGGCACTTGTGCAGACCAAGCTGAGGGACCCATTCTATGCCGTGGACCAACTCAGGACCTAGGTCCCTGATCTGGCTATGGGGAAGCTGTCCCAGTTTAGTCTAATTTCTCTGATCTGGGGGGCTGGGGCAGGAGAATCCGAAAATTCCAGTTCAGGCCCAAACTGGGTAATTTAGTGACTTAGCAAGAGCTTGCCTGAAAGAACTTCTGATGTAATTTAGCACTGGATGCAGGAAGGCACCGGCGGGGGAGGTAGCGCAGAGGGACCCAAACAGGGAGAGTGGTAAGGAGAAGAAAAACACTTCTAGCTGGATGAGGTGGTTTAAGCCTCTACTGCCCGTCCTTCGGGGACTCACCAGGAATGGCAGGTTCAAAGTCAGCCTGGTTGTTAGGAGGCCCCGTCTAAAAACAGCACAGCAAATACAGTGGTGTTGGGGTGACACCTCTGTCATACAGCACCCTTGCTCTGTCCTCCTCACTGAAACAAAATACAAATTTATTTGTCTTCAAAAGTTCAAAGCCTGGGCTCCTTACACTCTAGTCAAAAGTTTTACTGCAAAGCAACTTTCCCAGGGCTGTTATTTAAATACTGTTAGAGACAGGTGTAGTGGCACAGCCCTGTAACCAAAGCCATCATGAGGATGAGGCAGGAGGATCCAGGACAGCTCAGGCTACACAGAGAACTCAAGACAAGCCTGTAGTACATTGTGTAGACGTTGTCTCCAGAAAATAAAATGAAAAA
>NW_004956632.1:0-1100 GCF_000276665.1 Chinchilla lanigera
TTCTATACTTTGCATTTGGGTTGTTTCCAAGATTTAGCTATTACAGCTCGTGGTGCCATAAACATGGGTGCACATATATCACTGTGGTATGATGTTTTTAATTCTTCTTTGAAGATACCCACAAGTGGAATACCTGGGTCAAATGGGCCCTCTCATCCTAGCTTTTTGAGGAATCTCCATACTGATTTCCACAGTGGTTGTACCAGTCTGCACTCTCACCAACAGTGGAGAAGGAATCCTGTTTCCCTACAGCCCCTCCAACATTTGTTCTTGGTTGATTTCTTGATATTCCATATATTTCTGGAAACATTAGCCAGTGCAATTAGACAAGAGAAAAGTAAAAGAAATAAGGATAAGAAAGGAAGAAGTTAAATTATCATTACCCACAGATGACATGATACTCTACATAGAAAACCACAAAATCTCCACCAAAAGACTTCTAAATTTATTTATTCATTTACTTGAAAGAGAAAAAACAATAAAAACAATGCCTGGCTTGCAGTTTTGCATGAGTGCTTCCTTTGCAGAACATAGCTGCATTTCTACTGGGAACAGAATCTTGCATCAAGCTCCTGCAATGCAAGACAGAACATAGAAGGCAACCATGCATCTGAGAACCAGCAGCTAGTGTCTGCCACGGAAGATTTTCTAACAACGTTTGAACAGATATCCGAAGGAACTGGGGGGAAGGCAAGCTGTGCAGATGCACGAAGCAAGAACATTCCAAGCAGAAGGGCTAGGAGTTACAAGTCCCTGAAGTAGGATCAAGCTGGATTCATTTGAGGAATCCAGAAAGCCAGTGTACCTGACATGGAATAGACAAAGAATGTAGTATAAGATGAAAGTGGAGAGATAGTCAGGGACCTGATCTTAGAAGATCTTGTAATATGGGTATTATTAGTCAGCTTTCCCATAATTGGAACACAATACCTGACACAACTTAAAGAAGCGGTTTAATTTGACTCATGGTTTCAGGGGATTCACTCCATGGTTGCCTGCTCAAGGCACAAGCATCATGGTGAAGTTCATGACAACCAAAAAGCCAAATAAGGGAACAACATCAGAGAGGAAGAGGTCAGAGACCATACACAGACCCCAAG
>NW_004956632.1:2582-3694 GCF_000276665.1 Chinchilla lanigera
ATGTTTATATTTTGAGAGGGAAAGGCCAATAGAGAGTTTTCTATTGGAGTTTGATGATAAAGTTCACATGGGGAGGCAGAGGAAAGCTTATTATAGATGAACCAACTCCTCACAATAAATGCAATTATATACTGCAAAAATGCACTAATTTTAAACACTTTTTAAAAAGCCATCCAAACCCATCAAAACATAAGCATGTAAGCACAGGCCTTCTTGGGGGATGTCAGACCTCTTTGTGCCTTGTATTTGATTTTCAGGCATTTAAAGAGATCCTTCCTAGCCTGTTATTCCTCACCTGGTCTCCCTGATCCTCACAGATCCCTGAAGCAAAATGGGTCAAAACCCTCAAGTGGGTTTCTTTTCACTGCCTCTTATTTTCTAGGCAATAAAGAACATGGGTTTGGGAGTTGGGGTGGAATCCTAGCATGGACTTGGCATTGAATCCTAGTAAGTCACTGAGTCTTCTACTTTCATCCTTAATGTGGACACAATACCTGCTCCTCAAGGCTTCCTGACAGCAAATGTGATAAATACACAAAATATCTGGTTATGGTCAGTTCTCAATAAAGTTTGGTCCGGGGCTGGGGATTTAGCTCAGAGGCACAGCACTTGCTTGGCAAGCGCAAGGTCGTGAGTTCAATTCCCGGTACCAGAAAATAAATAAATAATTAAAAAATAAAGTTTGGTCTGCTTTCTGACTCCCTCCCACCAGTATGACTTCTTTTTCCTTTCTTCTCCCCACCTTCTTTCTTCATGCATCAAGTCGTCTGTGTATGCACTCAAAGAAGGTCTGGCAAAATAGAGTGGAAAGTGAAGTAGATGCCAGATCTCCGAGACACTCTCCAGCTCTACTTTTAACAATGTGATCCAAGACCCTCCAGTTAAAACCACAACTTGCACCATTTGAGGCTGACTTGATTCTCTGGCTTCGCTCAAGACCTGGTTTTAATCCCTTACCTGTCCAACCTGAATTAACATAAGAGTGACCAATTTCTTCTGTTGCCAAAAGTAATGAGATCTCTGAAATATAGTGGCTCAGAGAGGGGAATTCAGTGTGGAGCCAATTTCATTTGATAGGATACTTAAATCTCAATGTCTGCAGAGAAATTATT
>NW_004956633.1:0-1267 GCF_000276665.1 Chinchilla lanigera
TTTTTATTTTTTCTGGAACACTTTTAACCATGACCACATTATTGGAGGTGTCTCCCAAGAGACTCTGGAGATCATTGGAGGCTCCTTATTAATGAATAAAGGTTGGCCACCCCTTTATTCATGAATTGGAGTCCTACCCAACAATTTTTCTGCTCAGGGATTATAGTTAGATATGTTTATTTAAATATCTTCTTTTAGACCAGCTAGGTAATTTAGGTGAAAGCATGCCTTTAAATTTACAATCCAATTGCATCATGACAAAAATTTTATTGAGCTCAAAAATAAAAGAGAACAGCTGTTCACAAAATGGCAGACAAACCCGCAACAAGTACACAGAGCAAACAAACATTCACACAAAATCAGAGTGCGCTCAAACATACCTTTAACCAAATTATACTGCAGTAATTCTACTACAATTTTGAAAATTTATAATTTGACTGTCTGTCATTATAAATGGTCCCTGTGTATCATACAGACCAGGAAGTTATCTAAATTTATTAGCATAAATTAGTACAGGCATATACATTTGATTCTATAAAGTCAATGCCTACCCTAGTGGCTATGACAGCCGACATGGCTAAAATATATATTACCAGCTATAAATATTTTCCAGTGGAATGCAGCAGCTTCTCAACATCATGGGTTACTTTCTTAAGTTTTCCCTGAGTTGGGCATTGTGCTTTCTGAATGTTTCTGATTATTATCCAAGGCTGGTGCTGTAGTGGCATCAGCTCATTTTTTTCCACTGGAGGATTCAGATCGAATCTGACTCTTTTGTGGCTTGTGTCAAGGTTTAATTCTTCTAGCAGGTAACCACACTTTATCTTCTGAATCTGTAAAGACACAAGCAAATCCTCTCCTCCAAATTTGAACAATACCTATTTCCCATTTCCCAGTATGAACATCTTTCCAAAAAATAGGTTGCCTATTGGTTCTGGTGGCCCCTTAACAATGGTGGCCCAAAATTTTTCTGCTGCTGTAGTAGAAGAATCTTTACTAATATCCAAAAAATTTAAAGTGAATAAAGCTTTATTTGACGTGGTGAACTTCTATCCCTAATTCCCCCTTTTTATTTTGCTAACATAAACTTAAGAGTAGCATGTGCCCTTTCAACCATACCATGTCCTTGAGGATTGTATGGAATGCCGGTATAATGTTTAATATCCCACAAGGCACAGAATTGCTGGAAGGAACGGGATGCATAAGCAGGTCCATTGTCAGTTTTAACTGCTTTGGGTTTTCCTATGGTAGCAAAACATTCTAACAA
>NW_004956633.1:2492-3585 GCF_000276665.1 Chinchilla lanigera
GAGGCCACTGCTCAACCCAAATTGGCTCATCAGTAAGCCATTTCAAAGGTAAAGCGAAGCCCTTTTCTGCAGTGGCCTCTGTCCTAAATTTGGATACTCTAAACCATGAATCTCTTTGGCAATAATAGGAGCTTGTATACAACTATTAACTTTGCAAGGATTATAATGCATTTGACCCATCATATCCTTTGCCTGAGATGGTATATGTGGAATGCTCACATATGCTCCCCATTGCATTATCAAATCTCTTCCCCATAGATTCACTGCTATATCAGCAACATATGCTTTTAAAGTGCCTACTTGTCCTTCTGGACCAGAAGTCTGAAGAATGTTAATGCTTTGGTGAACTTCTGTCATTGTCCCAACACCAGAGAAAACTGTAGGCACTTTTATGGTAGGCCATAATTTAGGCCAGTGTTGCCAGGAAATTATAGTTATGTCTGCTCCTGTGTCTACCAACCCCTTAGAAATTTTCCATCTATTTTCAGTTATAACTCAGGTCTTTTATCTCCTATAAAAGGTTTGCCTATAACTACAGGTCTTTTATCTCTATAAAAGAGGTTTGCCAAAAAATTCTTCTTCCAGTACTTCCAAAACCTCCCACATGCTCTATGGGAGTGGTATGACTTTTTCCATATGAAAAAAGCAATAATTGGGCTATACGCGCTCCTGCTTCAACTTGACATGGCTGTAAAGTTTGCATCATAACTGAATCTCACCCTTAGAGTCAGAGTCTACCACCCCATTTGTACCATAATCCCTTTTGAAGTCAAACTACTTCTTCCCAAAACCAAAAACTGATCCCTCACATAGAGGTCCATAAATCCCGCTTCTAACCTTTTCAATTTCTAAAGCAGGGGGTAACATAACACTCTCTAAGGAGGGAATATCTAATGCTGTGCTACCTCTGGTGCTGGCAAAAAGATCACTGACTCTGCCTGGGCAAGGTTGTAACTGTTGTTGGTTAGAAATTCTTGGTAGCTTCCCTATTGTTTGTCATTTGGTCCCAGGCTGGGCCCAAGCTGAAGTTTTCCACCGATATCAGAGGAGTACCATTTTTGTGATATTTTGATCGACACTGACTAGCCCAGTG
>NW_004956634.1:0-3672 GCF_000276665.1 Chinchilla lanigera
GAGGTGTGGGCCTCTGCTCCCTCTCACATCCGTGAGGGGCTTTTCCTCCTTCATATTCTTCAAAGGTTTATCTTCCAAACCTGAGTCTCTTGATGCCCAGGACTACCAGGTACTTGGCCAGAGTCAATTCCTCCCCAGAATGGACAACACAGTCCTTGCTGGAGTAACAATTTTGTTTAGAATATTATTAAAATCTGAGTCATCTGTTTTAAAATATAGGGTATCATTATTAATACACACATGAGGATATAGAGTGAAATCTTCCAGGTTCATGACAAATAGGAAATTAACAGTTGAATAGAGAAAAATGTATTACTTATACACAATAGAGTTCTAACCTACCAGAAAGGAGGATAGACATAAGTGACTCATGGATAATTTTGAGAATATACGAGGTGAAATGAAGCCAACCCATGAGCTTAAATATCACATGGTTTTCCTTAGGTGAGGAAAACAAAATATAAATAAAGAGCAAAATAAAAGATAGATAGTAGGAAGTAGGGAGCTAGATCTTTTTCAAATGGGAAGGAGAAAAAGGTGTAGGGAGAGTTCAGGGACAGTAAATGAAAAACAGAATTGAGCTGCGTTCTGCCCATGGACCACCTCCTCAAAAAGGAATACAATCACCAAGTAATGCAAATATGTACATCTAAAAAATTAAAACTGAAGAAATAAAATGGAAAAAATAATCCCCATAAACAAGGATGTGCTACGTGGGCTGGGAGGTCACTGCCTGCTGACTAGTCCTCCTTGGACTTTGCAGAGCAAAGCTCTCCACAGTGCTCAGTGGACGAGGTGCAGAACGATAGAGGCAGCTCATGGTCTGTGCTGCAAGCACTGGGTGGAGGTGAGCTTCCTGCTTGCACAGGTGATTCCAGCTCAGCCGAGAGCCCCAGACTCTGAGCATCACAGGCTTCTTGAGGAGGCTAAGGAAGCCCTGGTAGGTGTCTAGGAAAGGTTTGGAGAACATAAAGTGAGCCCTAGGGCTGCAGGGGACCCACTTCAGTGCTGTCGGTGGAGTCCCCCATGCCATTTGCCTCAACCCCACCATATTCACCTAGGAAGCCCTTTGTGTGTGGTGAGCACAGCACCCTCAGGTGGGGAGGACTCACCAGTGTGCACAGAGCGTCTGCCCCATCGATCCTGGAGGGAAACCACACCACAGACAGCCCAGCCGCATGGGAACAGTGCTGTCCATGACTGCGCCTGGTCTTGGAGTCAGCCTTGGCAGCTAACCCCGGGCTTGAACAGTGCGTGAACTCAGGCTCCCCAGGGCTCCCTCCTCCCGCCTGTGCTCTGGAGATCCCGAGTCTCCATGATGGGGTTTTTCATCATCATCCTCTGCAGCACTCTCTTCTAGAACTTTCTAAGATGCAGAAGGAGGGTGAATTGGGGTCTATTGCTTAGTCTGTGGGGCAGGACCAGAAGGAAAGCAGGGCTGGCAAATGAAAAGGGTGTGGTTGCCATGGCCGAATGTCACACTCTGCCAATCGCTGTGGTGCCAACCGCACAGGAGGTGAGCAGCTTCTTCTCGCTCTAAGGCCCCCCGGGAAATGAGCTGTGGAAAACTTTCAGGGGAGTTCCGGGGCTCAACGTCCTCAGCGCAGGCCCCACTGAGCACCATTGCTGAGCAACGCCACAAGTGTACACTGTGAATTTAATGTTGCTTTGTCCTCAACTCTATAAATATATCTTAATATATCCCACTGCCATTTGGGACATCTGTGTGTGATTCACTTCATATTATTCAGTGGTCTTCTGCCATATGAACATATTGATCAATACTGAAATGCTGATTGTGTGTAAATAAAATAACTGCTCTTTATTCATTTCACCTCTGTTCTTCTTCAAAAACTTCAATTTAGTAGATGATGGGTTTTCTGGACCTTCTGGATTCATTGTGTCCTGGCTCATTATTTTTCCTTCCAGAAATTGTGCCATCACCCTATATTTGGTTTGTTCTCTGGTCCTCTCTTGATACAGATCTAGAGTGTGTACCAAACATTTGTTATATTTTTCACTGTAACTTGAATTTTTCACTTTTTATCAAAATGTGTTAGCAGTACATAATGATTACACTACTCATGGCACATGTACTAACATATATTAAGATGATTTTCTCAGGACCAAAGTAGTTTCCAGCTTCAGCTGCTCCCTACACCTCTATTCTGTTGTGCTGTGTAAGTGATGAGTGGTCAACCGAAGTTGGGGGAGTTGCATTTGGAGAACTCTGTGGAAGATCTTCTCATTATCGAACCCTTTCCATTCTGAGTGAACTTGCTCATTTAGGCTAAAGATTTTCAGTCCAAAGATTTTTGGTACCCGTATTCAACAAGTTGTCCCTGTGTAGTCCAATAATCCACAACAGTAGTGAGTTACCAGTATAGCTGGCAATTGTCAGAAGCTGTTAGTGATTTGAAACTTTTACAGCTAACGTACTACTATGGCACTGTTTTCTACATCTCGTGGTTATACTTTTCTGCTGGGTTTTAAAGACCAAGTTAAGGCAAGAATTTATTAGTCAATTTTTTGCTATCTATCAAGATCAGTTCATCTTTCTCAGGATTTACTTTGCAACCAAGCACAGCACCTCTTAGTTCTTCTGTCAGCGTCAGCCATCTGGATGAGCCACGGCCATTGTTTGACCAAATTGCTTGCTCTGAAAGCTTGGGAGATTTTTTTCTCTTCTCGTAACTCTCACTAAGCACACTATACATCATGAAATCACTTTCTTCTGTAGTCCCATAATCTCCTTGATCTGAAAATCAGGGACTCAGCTGAGTTCTAGCCAGTCTCAGCAAATGTTCTCTTATGTCCTTGATCCTCGCTGACCTCAGATGGCTAGGGCCAAAATATTGGCTATCCTTTTGGCACATCTATCTCTCCCTGGGAGTCCCTCCTCACCTCATGTCTTCCATTCCACTCCAGTGGGGCTTCCCCTTCAGCCTTGGTGGCCCTGTTCGGACCTCCAGTTTCCAGGGTCTTATCAGGTCCCAGTTGGTTGCTCAGGGCTAGGGTGAGGGACAAAGAAGGTAAAGACAACTTTTGCAAGTACGAAGTACAAGGAGTTCCTTGTCTCAGGTTAGGGAAATACAAAAGCCTCTTGGTCGGCCTCCTTTTATTTAGCAAGTATAGGCATAAAGGTGACAGGTTAAGGGGAACAGTGGGGCAGTGGTCAAAGCAGACTAGTAAGATAAGGAACAGAGCGAGCACAAAGAACAAGGAACAAGTTGATAGGGAACCTGTATATTTCTCCCCCAAGAGCACGTTGTTTCTGTAGCATTGTTTCCAATGGTCAGAGCATCCTTAGCAGATGTCCCAAGGGCATCAGTGTTCTGTGGGTCTTCCCGTCATGACTGAGGGTAGCGTCTTCTGCATACCTCTGCATTCTCTGGGCAAGACACACACTGGCCTGGGACTCCCAGAGCCCAATTCACACATTCCGGTCCCCAATAAATACTGCTATATAATACTAATATGAACACTGAAGTAGTGATTGTATGTGTTTCTTATTTGCTGCTATTGTAAAAATGTAAAAATAAGGCTTCTTGTGACTCATACATAAGCAACTTCAACAGGTTTGAGATTGCCCGGAAAGGAGGGAGCACCAGAAGGGCCAGAGCATTATCTTCTGTCCTTGGAAGAAAGAACATCTGGTGTTGACACAGATAT
>NW_004956635.1:0-3665 GCF_000276665.1 Chinchilla lanigera
GGCTGGGGATTTAGCTCAGCGGCAAAGCACTTGCCTGGCAAGCGCAAGGTCGTGAGTTCGGTTCCCGGTACCGGAGAAAAACCAAAAAAAAAAAAAAGAAGATATATATTATTTGTAAACTATTGACACATTTATCTAAAGAGATTTTGTGAAGAATACCAGTTTGGATTTACTTAATAATGCTTTAGGTTTTGTTATATATCTTTTCTCAATACATTCATTCAATAATTGGCAAAAAACAAACTATCAGTTTAATGATAGTCCTTTACCTCAAGGACTTTACAGATTATTTTAAAAGTATACTTTCATTGATATTTGAAGCCTTTTGATAAAGATATCCAATACTATGTAAAATATTTTTAAAACCCCTTCTTTGATGTTTACAACATGATGTGGGATACACATAAATAGCACAGTGGTCACTATCATGTAGCAGATAACACACCTCTCATCTCACATAGCTATTTTTGTGATGAAACAACTAAAACTGGCTTATTTTAATAATCCTTAATACAATAGTTTCACTAACTCTAGCCTCATTTTTCTATTAGCTTTCTAGACTTACTCATCCTATACCTCTGCTACTTAGTGTCCTCTGATCTCCATCTTTTGCATTTCTTGCACACTCCTGGCAACCACTGTTTTCTTTTCTATCATTATGCAGTTGGACTTTTAAATGGAGTATTTTTGGCATCAAAGTGATTTTCTTTAAATAGTAATGATAGCACTCTTAATATTGCTATGATGATTCCATTATTGCCTACAAGTCTGTCTTATCTTTTGTTCCTCAGCTCCATTTCAACAAGGGATTGAGTAGGCTAGAAATATACATTTGATCTTTTCTTCAATTAGTAAACATCAAGCATCAAACATCAGATAAACAGCTACTCTATATGTGCTGCCAAGTTCAGATCAGGGGGTACCAGTCAAACTTCATGTTTTCACTGGAGTAAGATGTCACTCCAAATATCATGCCAGTTATATTACTGGTACAAGTTTGATGTGCAAATAATTATTCAACCTTTATGATAAAGGCACTGTGTAGGTGTAGAACCCTTTAAGATATGGTGCCTCTGGGGGGAAAAAACTGTTATCTCCCAGTCCCAAGACTATTCCATGATACTCCGTTTTTCCATTTTTTAGGTGAGAATCCCAATGTACAAGCATCTAATCATGCGAGGGAGAGCATTCGTAATTTCTTTCCAAGTCGGAAGTGCTTTGTCTTTGACAGACCAGCAAATGACAAAAATCTCCTCGTCAATATTGAGAATGTCCCTGAAGACCAACTGAATCCTAAATTCCTGGAACAAACAAAGAGTTTCTGTTCTTATGTGTTCACCCGTGAAAAGAGCAAGACTCTCAGAGAGGGAATTGTGGTCACTGGGAATCGTGAGTCTTCTTTTCACATTTCTGTGCAAAAGCATGCATGTTGAATACATTATATAGTGTGTTGCCATTATTTTTGTTCAATGGTATATATAGCTATGATGTGTATATACTCATTCTCTATAAAAATCTACATAACTTTTTATTATCTTACTGGGGTCACAAATTCCTCTTAAAAACTGTACACTTTGTTGCAGGTATGTGTAAGTTCTATGTCTCAGAAAAAAATCCCCATTAATAATAATAAAAAAATTCCACATTAATAATAAAAATGACTAACTTTGTCTGAAAACAGATACATACAATTTTCTTAAGGATGTCCTACATGTAAATTTTTCTTTGCAAGGAGACTACAAAGCATGTATTAAAGTTTAAAGCAGTCCAAATATAAATATTACCTTCTAAGTCCATGAAAAGCCACTAGAAGCCTCAGAATTAGAAGCAAATATAGTGTGAGGTACCTTGCCTTATTTGTACTTATGTAATCTAATTTTCCTCAAATTTTAAAGGGGAATTATATTTTCTAGGTATACTTTAGAATATTAGATGAAGCTAGATACTGATACTAAGGTTTTGTTTAACTGTGACCTGGAGAACCACATAAATTTAAGTGTTAGTAGAAGGGTGACGGTAATGAAAAAAGGAGGTAGATCATGTAATTATGCTGTGCATGTGTGTGTGTCTGTATATGTGTGTGTGCATGTGTGTGTGTGTGTGTAAGAGAGAGAAAGAAAAAAAGAGAGCTTAGAAGTATAGTCTCAGAATCTTAGATTCCTTTTAATTATAACTTTCCTATTTATCCCCTAAAATTCTTGGCTCCTTCAGGGCTTGGGGCTCTGGTGGAGACCTATGTGAAAGCCATCAACAGCGGGGAAGGGCCTTGCTTGGAGAACGCGGTGTCCACTCTGGCCCAGTGTGAGAACACAATGGCCTTGCAGAAGGCAGCCGACCACTACAGTGAGCAGATGGTCCAGAGAATGCAGCTCCCTACAGACACGCTCCAGGTGCTGCTGGATGTGCACGCGGCCTGTGAGAAGGAGGCCATCTCGGTCTTTATGGAACGCTCCTTCAGGGATGAAGATGGGAAATTCCAGAAGCAGCTGGTGGTACTGAGTCTTATTTTGCTTCTGTTTCTGTTATCGCATGTTTGCTGTACACAGTGATAACATTCCCTGTGGTCTTTGTTCCTGTGTTTTATTCAGTACTTTCCTTAAACTTTCCATTGAAGAATGAAGCCCTGAGTGCATTAAATTCGTGACTCATTTCTCACTCAAGGACAAAGCATTTTGGATTCTCACAGGGAATGGAGTCTTTAAGACTACATATTCTTCCTCCAACCTCAAATTTTAGACATATTTATGCAGCAGTTTCTCTGGGTGACTGGATGTCCTCCTCAATTCTTATGGTGGATCCAATAAGTATTTCTTAAGACTGCACACCTATCCAGAATATTCTCAAATCATCCCTGAGCTGTTCACTTCTCAGGGAAAACTTGTCCATTCCTGGCAGCTACATTTCTCTTACCAGAACCTAATTCTACACTGCTGTTCATCCCATATTGCTCTTTGTTGTATACTGTATCCTTCAAGGTACAACCATGGACACAATACCATAGAAGGGAGACAAGGGAAGTGAAACACTGACAGTGAGTGTGAACACTGTATGTCATACATATGAACTGAAAACAATAATAGTGAGAATGAGGAAATGGGATCTATAGCTGGAGAGAGGGAGGTGGGTAGGCAGGGAAAGGGGAGTAAAAAGATCCAAGCTATATTACGTACCTGTACTTACTCTCTAAGAGGAATGTAAACTTCAGGTACTGGAAACATGTGCTAACAAATTAGAACTTAGAAAGAAACCATGGAGATTGTAGAACAATCCCTTCATTTCATAGGTGAGGATCCTGAGGCCCAGGAAGGATTAAAAGTTTCTTATAAACTTGCAGAGAGTTTTAGGGGGTTTGAATACGTCAAGTTTATCAATCCTCATTCATTCCACATCTTTCTTAAACAGAATATTTTCTTATGAGAAAGAGGTTGATGCTGCTACAAGATTCTCTGGAACTTTATTTCCTCTCTGAGATATCCTTCTGGTGACATCTCTGTACATATGTCTTACAGAAAACAATACAGAATAAGAAGGAGGATTTTTTGCTGAAGAATGAGGAAGAATCTGACCGACACTGCCAGAAAGAACTGAATTTGCTTTCAAAAGAGTTAATGGAAAGCATTTCAGCAGGCAGTTTCTGTGTTCCTGGAGGGCACCAGCTGTACATG
>NW_004956636.1:0-907 GCF_000276665.1 Chinchilla lanigera
ATATTCTGAATTTGTCCCTTTATTTCTTCCTCTTACCTGATTGCTTTATTTAATATTTCTAGAACTATATTGAATAGGAGTGGTGAAAAGGACATCCTCAGCTTGGTCCTGATTTTATAGTGAAGGCTTTCAGCTTTTCTCCACTTAATATGATATTGGAAATATTTTGGATATAAATAGCTTTTATCATGTTAAGATAAGAACCTTCTGTACCTGTTTTCTTCCCTTTTTAAAACATGAATAGATGTTGGATTTTTTTTTTCAGGCTTTTGCTGCATCTATTGAGTTGATAATGTGATTTTTGTCTTTGCTTATGTTTATAAAATGAATTACATTTATTGATTTGCATATTTTGAATCATCTTTGCATCCCTAGAATGAAACCTACTTGGTCATCTTTTTAGTGGTTTATTACATTCCATTGCCAATATCTTATTTAGGATTTTTCAATGTATGTTCATTAGAGAAAGTGGCTTGTATATTTCTTTTTTGGTTGGATTCTTCTTTTGTTTTTTTGATAAGAGTAATGATAGGTTCCAAAAATGATTTTTGGAGTACTGTTTCCTCAATTTAATCAAAAGTGTGAGTAGTATTTATATTAGTTCTTCCCTAAAGTTCTTGTAGAATTTGGCTGTGAATTCATGAAGTTCTGGGATTTTCTTGCTGGTAGTTTTTAAATTAGGGCTTCAATTTTATTGCCAATTGTTGAATTGTTCGAGGTTTATGTTCCTGTTTGAGTTTTGGCAATTCATTTGTGTCTTGGAATCTTCCCATTTTTCCCCTGAGTTCTCCTACATGTTTGCCATACACATTTCTGAAGTCATGGCTAACAATTTGCTAGACTTTGGAATTGTCTCTTGTGAATTCACCTTTTTCATTTCTGATTGTATTGATTTCTGTGTTTTCTT
>NW_004956636.1:2583-3554 GCF_000276665.1 Chinchilla lanigera
TTTCTTGTGACTTGGCCTGTTTCAATTTTTCCCAAGTCACAGTCCTGCAACTTATAGGTGATATATTGCCATGTGCACCCTCAGAAGAGTTCTCCAACCAGGCACTTGTACCTCCCTGAATTTTCTTGAAGACAGAGGTTACAGGTTCTCTGGGTCTAAGGCACAACTTTATAGACTTATGTAAAATATTTGGCCTTTACCATATCTAAGGAAACGTGAAGATTGAGGGAGAAATAATTAAACTAATACTTTCCCTCGTGCAGCTTAAGACGCTAAGATAGTAAAGAGGGTTCCGAGGAATTACAGCTACTACTGCTTTTGGATATCAGGATATGGGAAAAATGCACAACCTCTTTCCTCACTTAAGGGGAGCCTAGAAGGCAGAAACCTATATTTTAACTTGGAACTTGATCCCTAATCACATTCCAGAAGCTTAAACAAATGATTTTAAATGCTCTAACACTGAGTCTTCTGATAGGACATCATTTCAATATATAGTTGATGAAAGTCAGGGCATGGTTTTGAGAGTGCTTACATGAACTCAAAGATATACCCAACAGCCCAATGGAATTTGAATCATGAAAAAAACTTAACAACAAAGGGATGACCTGCTTACCTTAGCAGTGCCTATAGTGGCTCTTCTTGTGTCAGAAGCCTCCAAACGACCTTAGGTAAAGATCTCATTGTATGTACACCACTCAATATGGCAGGATTTCTTTCCTACAAAGAGGGCCTATGGCTATACCAAAACTGGCTTCTGAAATATCAGGCTCTATTTCAGGAAGAGACAACCATACAAATAAAGATATGCTCTTCCTTCATTCTTGCCACCATTTTTACTAGAAAAAGAGGAAATTAAGGCTGAAAGACATAACTGCAAACAGGTAATTCTCCACACATACACAGCCAGAGATTTGTTAGACACACCCCTTACTGATCTTAATTTGACCCTCTTCTATAATGGCAGTTTT
>NW_004956637.1:0-3656 GCF_000276665.1 Chinchilla lanigera
CTATGGTGCATATTTAACGGTAAAATAATTCACTGCAGTAAAACACCTGTTGCCATTAGTCCCCCCTCAAATACTCCACCTTGCTTCAAACACTCTCGTCCCACCATGCTTGCTACTTTCTGATGCAGTTCTGGAAATCCCCTTTCTGAGTGTCTTTAGTTGTATGGTCATGGAAATTTTGTTGTGTAGAATAGATTAAAAGCACTTACTTCTCATGGCCATTTTGACTTTGTGGAAGAGCCAGAAGTCTCACAGTGGCGTCCAGTGAATAAAGTGGATGAGTGCACACCATAATGCTTTTAGGAGCCTCCTTTCCATTGGATGGCACTCAGCAGCAGCATTCACCACATTTTTTCATCACACCTACTATACACATGAAAGAGGGTTCAAGAGCTGTTTCAGAAAGTTGCAAGAATGGTGGGTTAAGCATGTTTGAAGACAGGAAGAGTATTTTGAGGGGGATTAACGGCAGTGTGTCCTGTACTGTAGTAAGTTTTAAAAATGTAAGTATGTTCACTTGACTTTTCGATCATCCCTTGTATATATACTATGCATACGGTATGCTTGGTGTTATGCATGTTATGGTATACATACAGCATATAGTCTGGTATTACTGTATATATATGGTGTATGTTATGGAACCATATATAGTATATGTATGGCATACTTTTAAAATATATGTACACACAGAAACAGCACACAAAATATTTTATTTTCCGTCGATCTGTACACTGGCAGCAAGGTTGATTCTATCTCTTGACTGTTGTGAACATGGCTGCAGTAAACAAGGTGACTTCATTTCCTTGAGGAATAAAGCTAGGAGTGGTACTGCTGAATCATATATAATAGTGTTATTTTCTGAATAATTTTCACAGTAGATTCCATAATGGCTTTATAATGTATAATGTGCACTGCCACCACCAGTGTACCAATGTTCCCTTTTCTCCATAATTTCATTTTATTGCTGTTTTGTGTTTTCTGTAATTGCCACTCTAACTGGGGTGAGATGAAATCTCAATGTAGCTTTGATTTAACTTCCCTGATGGCTAAGTATATAGAGCATATATTCCTATATTCATTGTCCATTTGTACTTCTTGTTTTGAGGACTGCCTCCAAATCATTGGCTGAATCTGATTGGATTGCTTACATGTGGTGGTTGCTGTTACTTCTTGCGAGTGATCTTTACATATTCTGGATATTAATCCTCTATCTATCAGACGAATAGCTGGGAAAGATTTTTCTCCCCATCTGAGGTTGTCTCTTCAATTTGTCGATTGTTCTCTTTGCCCTGCAGAAGATTTTTAGTTTGACATGATCCTATTTGTCAATTCTTGCTTTTGTTTCCTGACCGACTGGAGTCCTATGCAGGAAATCGTTGCCCATGCCAGTACCTTGAGGTGCTTTCTCTACAGTTTGCTATAGCATTTTCAAGGATTTCAGGTCTTACCAGTAAGACCTTCGATGCATTCTCAGTTGATTTTTGCACCATGTGAGAGATAGGGGTTAGTTTCAGTCTTCTACGTATGGATATCCTATTTTCCTGGCACTGTTTATTGAAGGAGCTGTCCTTACTGCAATGTATGCTTTGGGCACCAATTGAGATGACATTGGTTGTAGATGTGCAGACGTTTGAATTTCTGGATCCTCTATTCTGCTCCATTGATCTCTGTGTCTGTTTTGATGATAGTGCCGTGCTGTTTTTGTTGCTATGACTCCATAGGATCTTTTGAAATCAGGTATTGTGATACCTCCAGCTTTTTTATTTTTTCTCATGACTGTTTTGGCTGTCTGGGCTCTTTCACGCTTCCATATGAATTTTAAGATTGTTTTTGCCAGTTCTGTGAAGAAGGTCATTGGTATTTTGATGAGGGTTGCCTTGGATCTATGGGTCATTTTTCATAGTAGGTCCATTTTCACAATATCATTCTTTCAATCCGCAAACACAGAAGACCTTTCCATGTTCTGGTGTCTCCCTCCATTTCTTTCTTCAGTGGTTTGTCCTTTTCATTGGAGCGGTCCTTCATAAACTTTGTGAGGTTTTCTCGTATAAATTTTATGATATTTTATTTTATTTTAATGTGTTTCTTGTGGATGTAATTGCTTTCTTGATTTCTTCCTTGGTGAGTTCATTGTTTCGTGTATAAAAGCCACTGATTTTTGTATGTTGATTTTGTATCCTACTTTGCTGAATTTATCAGTTTTACCAGTCTTTTGGTGGATTCTTTAGGATTTTCTCTGTATAGTGTCATGTCATCAGCAGTGGTAATTAGATTTCTTCCTCTCCTGTTTGTGTACCTTTTATTTCTTTCCATTGAAATTTTAGCTGGGGTTAAAATTTCTAGTAATACAATAAATAAAAGAGCCAAGCATGAGCACCCTTGGCCTCTTCCTGAACTTAGAGGAAATGCTTTCCGTTTTTCTGCACTCAGTGTGATGTTGGCTATGGGTATATGCTATGTATAACCTTTCTAATGTTGGGTTGTGACCCTTCTTTGTCTAAATATATTCATAGCTTTTATTATGAAAGCTATTGAATTTCATCACAGGCTTTTCCTGCATCTACTGAGGTAACGATGTGATTTTATACTTGATTCTCTGCATATGCTGCATTCCATTTATTGATTTACATATGTGGAACTATTTTACATACCTGGAATGCAAACAACTTAATCATGGTCCATGGTATCTTTAGTGTGGTGTTGAATTAGATTTCCATGTATTTCATCGAGGAAGTTTGCATCTATTGCCCTCAGAGATACTTGTCTACAGTTTTCTTTCTTGTTGTTGTGTCCTTATCAGATTTTGGTAGCAGGGTAACACTGACTTTGTAGATTGAGGTTGCATGGGTTCCTTCCCTTTCTACTTGTGGAATAATTTGAGAAGCATTGGTGTTAGTCCTTTTTAAAGGTTTATACAATTAAACAGTGCAGCCGTCCAGTGCTGGGCTTTCCCTTGTTGGGAACCTTTCATTACGGCTTCAATCTCATTACTTGTCATTTTTCTGTTTAGGTTTTCTGCATCCTCTGTGCTCGGTTTTGATGGTAACTCATGTGTACAGAAAGTTGTCGGTTTCTCCTGAAGTTTCCAATTTATTGGTACATGCATTTTGAAAACAATGGTGCCTCATGATCTTTTGAATTTCAGTGGAATCTGTTGTAATGTCTCCTTTTTCAACTCTAATTTTATTTACTTGGGTCTACTTTCCTTTTCTTTGGGTTAGTTTAGTTACAGGTTTGTGAATTTTATATGTTTTTTGAAGGAACCAACAGTTCATTCCATTGATCATTTGTTTTCTTCCTTTAGTCTGTGTTTCATTCTTTTCAGCTCCTACCATTTGTATTTCTTTTCTTCTGCCAAGTTGGAGTCTTGTTAGTTCTTGTTTTTCTAATACTTGAGATGAATCATGAGTTTTTACCTGATTTCTCTCTTCCTTTCTTCCTTCTTTCCTTCCTTTCTCCCTTCCTTCCTTCCTTACTTCTTTCCTTCCTCCCTCCCTCCCTCCCTTCCTCCCTTCCTTCCATCCTTCCTTCCTTCCTTTGGCACTCATTTCAGTAAACTTCCACTTTAGTCCTGCTTTTGGTGTGTCTCATGAATTCTGTATTCTCTGCTTCAATTCTCATTTCATTCAGAGAACTTCTAAATTTTTCCTTGAATT